>NC_134404.1:31338975-31617672 GCF_038048845.1 Mixophyes fleayi | reverse complement strand
TACTCAGTGGCTTCTCGTCTGTACTTCCGTCCCCTTTTGACAGTAGGTGATCGATGCGTCACCTGTGCTTCTTCCTACGATCAATTACTGTAGAGGTAGGTGGCTGCAGTTACTGGGGTTAGAGACCAGGAGGAGAGATAGGAGCCTCTTATCTGCCACCCCTAGGATTGTGTCTCCTCAGATGAGGCTATCACCTTTCCACATCCCAGGAATAACCTTATCTCCTCTTATTTCCAAACCTCTGTCATGTATTTCAGTCGTTACTGGATATTTTCAAACGAGAAGAAACAACCCTCAGCCATATGCTGTTTAGATCACGTACAAGTGGGTCATCCTCTGACGTCCACAATTGATTAATGTGCGACAGGATGACTTCTGCAGCGTAACGCCGGCTGCGGTTCTCCAGCACTCCGGGATATTTCGTTGCTTCTCTTCTACATTTTTCTTGACATATTAGATTTGCCTTCGGTTCTTTGCAGGAATCTCAATGTAAACAAATTCTAGTAAGTGCCACATTGTATTAGTGAGTACAGGGTGAGGGAGGGAGGTCTGGGGGAATAAAACTAGGCTGACTTATATACTTACTATGAGTTTTCTACTCTTAAAGGCGAATAACAGTGAAAATAAAAACTTCATTAGAGAGGGCTGTATTTCACAGCAAGATAGAAGATCTCTCTGCCTCAAGGGATTGTGGGTAGGGTTATGCAAATGACCATATTGTGACAAAATCAGAAGTGGAAATGTGTTTGTTTTTTTTAGGTTTATTCTAGGAAACGCACGTGTCACCTTTTGATCACTAAACTGCATAAGATACAGAAACAAGGTTTTGAACATTTTTTCTTCACTACATTTCTTTTAGATGCTCTATCTAAATCTTATAATAAAATAATGTTAAAAATGTATTGGGTGTTTTGTATTGTTTAACGAGAAAATAATATACCGCGTTTCATTGGGCAGCTGCGGCTCCAGTCATTATACCGAATTCCTCCCGCTTTATGACAATGAAGGACAATTTGGGCATCCACACGGGTGTCATGTAAAGTATACTGTCCCAGAATGTCCGGAGACTCCGGAATTTCGCAGAGTTATCCCGTAAGCCCGGAAGAGTAGGTCACCCTCCTGCATCCTGCCCTTTCCTCTTTCCAAGTGGACGGCTGGGGCCGCGATGACTCGATTCACTGCGAAACGCGTTGTCAAGTCCCCCACTTGACCCCTTCACCTCCATGATTTCCCGGAGGCCAGAATAATGTAAAGTCAAGTTGGTTGACTCTATTTCTATACCTGAACAGGTGAGACTTAGCGGAAGGAGCTGGAACCAATCAGGAGGCTCGACCTATACAGGGAATGATACCACTGTATGGATTGTCTCACAGTGTATCCAGCCCATCTGCACTAAATCTGCAGAACAACCGTTCCCTCCCTGTCATACATATTTTTTTTAAAACTTTTCAATGGTGTTCGATGAGACCTGGGTTGAAAAACCCGGATCGCACCATTCACACGGCAGGGGACCCGGGAATGACACGTGAATAACCCTGCAAAAGTCCTGGGTCTAATTCCGATTTTGCACTGACCCCCTTTCACACTGAGCCTCGACCCGGGTCGTCGGAGCTCGCCCTGGCAAAAACCCCTATTTTTAGGAAGTGTGATTGGGGTATTACACTCTCCTCATTGCACATCTGCTGCTTCTGTCTCCCCTCCAGTAGTCACAGCCCGGTGCGGTATTATGGCCACTCCTAGGCCGCACGTGCTGTCCTGTGACCGCCTCCATCATAGCAGAGCGTTATGGCCTCAGTGTCCGCCATACCACCATATGTGCATAATACATTTATTCTTCTAGTCATTTGTATGATGTGTTCTAACAAATAAAACCCGCTGCCCTATGCCTATCCACCAATCCGTGTCCTGCTCAACGCAACAAACCCCCCACTGTGCCCAGCCCCTAATGGGCGCTTTAGCAAGCCCCGCCCTCTCACGAGCCCCGCCCCTGGTGGGTTCAGCTCTAACCCACTTTCTTGTTTGGCTGGCGATGGCATCCGTGCGATTAGCGGCTGGTAAAGGGATGAGGGCATGGGGGCAACAGCACATATGTCTCCAGCTCTCTACATTGATCATTTTGCAGACTCCATGAAGATCTACAAGCTACATAATATGCCAGCCATAAGCTCCCACACGTTACCATCCTGTAGCCTGACAGACCTACTGGCCGTAGGCCCATACCTTGTTTTTAATGCACAAATCTGCATATCGTATTTATATTTGTATTTATATTTGCGCTGGCTCACACACTGCATATCACCCCTTCCACAATCAGTGAATGTAATTCACCTATCATGGTTACTCACTGCCCATTTCTAAACAGAACAAGTCTGGTCATCGATCAGACCAAACTCCGCCACCTCCGCCATCTGTCCAAACACGCCCACTTTCCACCAAATTGCGCTAACATTTTTTTTCTTACAAAGCTCCACCTACTTCACCCACTCCGGTGTAAGCTCAGCCCCTTTTAAGTTACAGTAATGAGGAAAATGGGAGGTCTGGCCAACATGTAATGTGTACAATGTTATTTACTTCTTTAATGTACATGTTATCTAATATTCCAATAAGACTCTACCGCTGTTATTTTATCATTAAAAGGGAAAGTTCACCTCATGTGGATTTTTGTATTTGGTAGCCTGTAATGATATAGATAGGCACCGCTCAGAGAGGCGGAACGTTGCGCGGAACGGACGTGCAGGCGGAGTACAGTAATGGCGTGTTTCTGTAATGTGAATTGAGGCTGACGCACAGAGTGTTAGATACGCCTCTCTGTAGTCGCGTCACTTGTGGGTGCCTGGGGGCGGGTGGAAATACAGACTGATGAAGGTGGCTGCCCACCATCATCACAGAGATTGCGGAATCTTCTCTGAAGCTGATTGGTGCTTATAAATACACACAAATAAATAATTTTTACCTATTTCTGCAGACGTCTGTAACGTGGAACGTGAGGTGGTCACCCTGGCCAGTATTTAATTATTAGGTTTATTTTTATATCAACCTCCTTCAAACTTTAAGGACATTTGTAGCAGTTTTCATCAAAGCTCTATACCCTTCCCTCTACGGTATAGATTGTAAGCTCTTTAGCATAGTATCGTTACTCTTTACTAATATTATTTATTAGATATCTTATTAGCTCCAATGTATCGTCCTCCCTCTCCCTGGATTATCACAGTAAAGCTGGGTACACACTGATGCAGGTATCGTGCAGATCACACAATAAATGACCGTTTGGTAAGATATCTCATTAGTCTGTACGCTCCCACCATCATGGTTTATTGTACCAAACATCGTATCGTTTGATTTGGTTTTATAAACTTTCTAAAAATGTGGCAGTGTGTCCGCACTAACGACCAGCAGCTCAGGCAGATGTCTGTAGAGTGTACAGAGTCGTCATCTTTTCAGCAGATGGTTATGACAGATGAAGATCACAGATCTGAAGATAAATCCTGTATAGTGTGTACACATGAATCTACATGGTCAACAGGGCTTTCAGTTCTTGGTAAAATTGTTACAAAAATCTCATGTGCAGTAATTTTCATTAGAGTGTACCCAGCATTAGAAATAAGAAAAGGCTGATCCCATATTACACCCTCACTAGCGGGGTAACACTCTCCTGTGTTGTGTCCTAGAGCTCCCTACACTCTATATAAACACACACAGATCACATTAGTACAGCGGAGGCTTCCTGTGCACACAGGATCACAGAGCATGGTCCCTCTGCTGCAGCAATATGAGCCTGTCACTATTTTTAGGACGATGAACGCTTTCCTTTGTTTTATTAATAGCTCTTGGCCTGAGCCTGGTGGAAAGTGACCTCGGTGCAGGTAAGTGATGTCACCGCTCCCAGGCCCAGTCTGGTATGTGTGCCTGGCGCTGCCTGATCTGTCTGCATGTCAGATCTCTCATCTTATCAGCCTCCTCCTTCCTTATAAGGACGTCTCTCTCTAGTTATCATTACATGTAAGTGCCGTACAAGAGAGCAATCGCCTGGTAACCAGGGGCCTGATTCATTAAGGATCTTAATTTGAGAAACTTCTTATTTAAGTCTCCTGGACAAAACCATGTTACAATGCAAGGGGTGCAAATTAGTATTCTGTTTTGCACATAAGTTAAATACTGAATGTTTTTTCATGTAGCACACAAATACTTGATAGCTTATTTGTACACTGAAATTTGAAAGTTGATATTTGTGTTAAATAAGAAGTTTCTCAAGTTAAGATCCTTAATGAATCAGGCCCCAGGTCTAGTGGCCTATTCCTGCGTCCACGCTGTTTATCCTTAAGATATCAGGGCCGACGTGTAATATTTTCCAGCACACTGACAATATAATTTCCGAGTTCCTCTCACACAATGGCCTGAGGCAGCTTATTGGTGTTTGTGTGTCAGGAGTTTGCAATGTCTGCTCTGTGTGTAGTATAATATAACATTCATATTGCAACAACGCCTGGGAGCGCGGTGCACCTAAAGATAGCGACTGATCACTGCGCTTTCCAGCTATGGAAATTACAGCTTTCATAACTCTCTGGTGTAGTGTGTATGGAAGTGGATGGGAAACGTGCCTCCCTGACCACACTAGTGAGCTACTGCTCAGCGACTTTGGCAGGGCCGGTGCAAGGTTGCTCGGCACCCTAGGCAAAGCTTAAGCTTGCCGCCCGACAACCCAACCCCCCCCCCCTCCCCGTCGCCTCCCAAGAAAAATTATTTTTTATTTCCCAGCCCCTAACACACTTGACATTTCTAAAATAAAAATAATAACTCTCACCTCCTCCGTTCTCTCCCCTCTGTCTGTCTGTAGCCTCCGTTCTCTCCCCTCTGTCTGTCTGCAGCCTCCGTTCTCTCCCCTCTGTCAGTCTGTAGCCTCCGCTCTCTCCCCTCTGTCTGTCTGTAGCCTCCACTCTCTCCCCTCTGTCTGTCTGTAGCCTCCACTCTCTCCCCTCTGTCTGTCTGTAGCCTCCACTCTCTCCCCTCTGTCTGTCTGTAGCCTCCGTTCTCTCCCCTCTGTCTGTCTGTAGCCTCCGTTCTCTCCCCTCTGTCTGTAGCCTCCGTTCTCTCCCCTCTGTCTGCAGCCTCCGTTCTCTCCCCTCTGTCTGTCTGTAGCCTCCGTTCTCTCCCCTGTCTGTAGCCTCCGTTCTCTCCCCTCTGTCTGTCTGTAGCCTCCGTTCTCTCCCCTCTGTCTGCAGCCTCCATTCTCTCCCCTCTGCCTGTCTGTAGCCTCCGTTCTCTCCCCTCTATCTGTTTGTAGCCTCCGTTCTCTCCCCTCTGTCTGCAGCCTCCGTTCTCTCCCCTCTGTCTGTCTGCAGCTTCCGTTCTCTCCCCTCTGTCTGTCTGTAGCCTCCGTTCTCTCCCCTCTGTCTGTCTGTAGCCTCCGCTCTCTCCCCTCTGTCTGTCTGTAGCCTCCGTTCTCTCCCCTCTGTCTGTCTGTAGCCTCCGTTCTCTCCCCTCTGTCTGTCTGTAGCCTCCATTCTCTCCCCTCTGTCTGTCTGTAGCCTCCGTTCTCTCCCCTCTGTCTGTCTGTAGCCTCCGTTCTCTCCCCTCTGTCTGTAGCCTCCGTTCTCTCCCCTCTGTCTGCAGCCTCCGTTCTCTCCCCTCTGTCTGTCTGCAGCCTCCGTTCTCTCCCCTCTGTCTGTCTGTAGCCTCCGTTCTCTCCCCTCTGTCTGCAGCCTCCATTCTCTCCCCTCTGCCTGTCTGTAGCCTCCGTTCTCTCCCCTCTGTCTGTCTGTAGATTCCGTTCTCTCCCCTCTGTCTGTCTGTAGCCTCCGTTCTCTCCCCTCTATCTGTTTGTAGCCTCCGTTCTCTCCCCTCTGTCTGCAGCCTCCATTCTCTCCCCTCTGTCTGTCTGTAGCCTCCATTCTCTCCCCTGTCTGTAGCCTCCGTTCTCTCCCCTCTGTCTGTCTGTAGCCTCCGTTCTCTCCCCTCTGTCTGCAGCCTCCATTCTCTCCCCTCTGCCTGTCTGTAGCCTCCGCTCTCTCCCCTCTGTCTGTCTGTAGCCTCCGTTCTCTCCCCTCTGTCTGTCTGTAGATTCCGTTCTCTCCCCTCTGTCTGTCTGTAGCCTCCGTTCTCTCCCCTCTATCTGTTTGTAGCCTCCACTCTCTCCCCTCTGTCTGTCTGTAGTCTCCACTCTCTCCCCTCTGTCTGTCTGTAGCCTCCACTCTCTCCCCTCTGTCTGTCTGTAGCCTCCGTTCTCTCCCCTCTGTCTGTAGCCTCCGCTTTCTCCCGTCTGTCTGTCTGTAGCCTCCGCTCTCTCCCCTCTGTCTGCAGACTCCTCTTTTCTGTACTCACCTTAACTTCCTCACCCTGCGCCGGGTGTATTTTAAAATGCGGTGCTGCGCTGTAGCAGCACCGCATAATTGAGGGCGGGTGGCCGATCTGCACCGCCAGCATTTATTTCTAAATTTTTACTGGGTCCCCCGCTTCAGTGCCGCCCTCCAGAGCCCCGGCGCCCTTGGCAACTGCCTAACCTTGCCTAATGGGAGCACCGGGCCTGGACTTTGGATCAATAATATTTTAGTTAAAAATAAATCTAACATGACTACCTAAAATACTGAGGAAAAGTCCCACTCGCCATCTGCATTTAAGGGGTTAATAAAATCCACCGATGTGATCTGTGGGGTTTTTTATGTTGCAGGAGGAACGGAATCTTTCTGCCATTAGAAACATGAGATGGCTTCACAGCATTCACGCGCACAGACCATTGAATCTATGGGAGGTGCCAGGGATAGGGGAAGGCTCTTATAGAGCCTCAGGGCCGGAGTCAGTGAGACACGCATGCTGAGCGCATCGTGCGTTTGTTTTAAGCCGCATATAAACTTGCTCTGCGCAGTCCTGAAGTCAACAAGGAACGAATCTAAAGATACGTGTGGTGATGACTACGGGGGTAGGATTACTCTGCTGTACTAGACCACACACTGCCGGACACGTACAATACCTACGTGGGATATAACATCTCGAAAGAACCCGCAGAAAAAACCCATTAAATAATAAATGTCAATAATATAATAATTTATACATGGGATTTTTTTTTAAAAAAAGGTTTTGTTTTTTTCTTTTCCCCTTGTAGAAACGTTTATTAGGCTGTCCTTATTGTCTGTTGTACAAAACGGACATTTTTAGAGTTGCTCCTGTTTGCAAACACATGTTATAGCATATTTAGGAGACTGTTATCACTAATACTCAGGACTTAAACTAATATTTGATCAGAAAGCATTAAAAATATATATGATGAGCCCAAAAGTGCTCAGCACAGGGGTGAGAAAAGCCTCAGCAGTAAAGGGGTTAAATAACCTTCAACCATGGATGAAACATGTAAAAAACAATGTGAACTGTGTGGGACTGACCCTTCTCCTCGCACTGTGTCATACTTGCCCACTCTCCTAGAATTTCTGGGATACTCCAGAATTTCGGGTAGGTCTCCCGGACTCCCAGGAGAGGAAGCCATTCTCCCGCATCCTGCCCACTTCCTAGTGTTGTATTTGTAATGGAGGCCTCCATAACGCGATTTGTTAAGAGTCATGTCATTTTGGTCCCACCCCTTGCGGAAAAATGTTGTGGCCGTGGCATTGCATCCCTGGGGCAATACGCGATGGCCCGCCCCCTCAGTACTTACATTTTGCCATCCCTCCACAGGGGCCAACGCAGGATTTGTAGAACGGGGTTTCTGCACTATGCCGCCAGTGGGCGTGACCAGCATGCATGGGGGTGTGGCTATAATTTAAGACAGCGCTTGGCTGCTCTCCAACTCTTCCTATTCCCATAATATACATGGGCCCTTTTCAAGCAGAGCCGTGTGAAGAGGGGGCAGGGTCCAGCCACCTCAATTATACAGTGCCCCAGTGCCCCAGGCATGGAGGGGGGTTTCCAGGCACTAGGAATCCCCCCTCCTTGGTTTGCCTATGCTCCAGGATCTCTCGGAGGGGAGTAAAAAGAAGTTGACAAGTATGCGCTGTTGAGGTCCCTGAAGAAATTGGGATTGCAAACAGCAGGACCTGATTTGGTGTATGTTGCACAAGATATGTTTGTCGGCCCCACTTTTCAGACACGTGTGAATTTGAACCAGTGCTTTAAGGAGTGTTAGATGCGTATTGTCGCTAACCAATAACGATTGTCGAACCTCGATTTGTGTTTCCAACGCACAAAGATTTATTTGCAAAAAGTAGTATAATATATTCAAGCAAAGTGATAATAAGTACAGCCGTTACTTATCGCAGGCGCTCTGGATCCAGTGTGCAGTCATTCAATCCTGAAGTCTGGGGACAAGATGTCTGAACACTAGAGGCGAAGCTGCTGCTTATATGCACAGAAATACAGTAATACAATGAAGATGGTATAGCTTGTTTCTATTGGTCCAGGTTTCAGGAAGGTCCAAGGGGTTGTCAATCATTGGCTAGTTCATCCTAAGGAATCCAAAGGAGGGGGTCATCTCTCCAGGGGGTATGCTCTGCTCTTCCCGCCAAGATTCCTTAGTCTTAAGTAGTCCATAATTCCCTATCATTCATAACTTGTGTATGCACTCTGCGATTCCTTCGCAGAGGGAACCGAACAGTAGCAAATGTTTAGAGGTTTATTATGATACCACACATGATATGATTCCTTCAACCTGTTCCATATATTTCACTAATATGCATATAACTTTAATATAAAACATAAATACTACAATATTTCTACATAAATGACTATGTGTTGCAACTACCATTAATGTGTACTATTTTACAAGTGAGCGTGTTTGTGCGAATGTATGTAAAAAGACTAAATTCTGTGGGTGCCACGTGTTGTGGCTGCGTACGCCCCTTTTACGTTCTAACGTGCCCTTTTACGCCGTAGCGTACCGTACGCATCTTTTCAGACAAAGACAACCAAGTTTGCTCGATTTTAATTGAAATGACTTTATCCAATTTGCTGACTTCGACATGAGTGATAATGGTCCCTTAAATATTTGTGTCCCAAAATGGCATGATGATATGTCAGGAAGGGGGCCTACATATTTCTACAGAGACCCCAACGGCACAAAGGACGGGCTCCAGAGATAGCTGCCCAAAGAAGGGCCTAATAGTAAACATTTTTACCTCACACACTCCTATAACACACAATATATATATTTTCAATTACAATGTACTAGAATTAATAGAAATGTTTTGTTGGCTCCAACGACAGCACTTTTAACACACCTACACGGTGCCTTCCTTAGGCCTCGCTCAGAATAGGCTGATTAGGAAATTTTCATGACACAAAAAAACCTCTCTGACAATTGTAGGATTATTGAGTCTGGTGCATTGTGGAACTACACGCCCCAGCATGCCAACCAAAGTATCTCATGTTTTATCTTATCAGCACTTCTGCGATAGGTGCATTACTAGTTGTGGAAAACGGTAGCATTTAACAATGCTGCCATCTACTGTTTAAAATGTGTAATATAAATTTAAAGACAAAAACTATTTTTTTTTGTTTTGTTTTATTCATATTGTTGAAAATTTTTTTATAAAATTGTTGTAAATTGTTTACGTGTCCAAAATACATGAACACGAGATATAAAAAATCCACAACGTCTTTTTTCCCGTAGGAGTGATTACACGACTGGTAAACTTATATCACATTTCCGCGCCTCTAGTAATAGACTGGTCTTAACACTTCCTATGCCACAGCCATATTATTAATGGCGATAGTTGTCCCACACCTAAGGGTAGATTTATCAAACCTTCTAAAAATAAAAATATTGGAGGTGTTGCCCATAGCAACCAATCAGATTCTAGTTGTCATGTATCCTGTACATTCTAGAACATGATAGCTAGAATGTGATTGGTTGCTATGGGCAACACCTTCACTTTTGCTTTTTTAGAAGTTTTGATAAATCTACCCCTGATGATCCGTTTAAATCCTATGGCGGCAGGTATCCTTCCAGGCACCTGGCTCATATTCAGAAAGTGGTCAGATCTCCTTCTGGACTGTGATCTTGCAGAGATCACTTTGCCTTGTGTCACAATTAGCTGCTGGGTGTGGCAGTATCTCCTGTGATCAGGGCCTGGCTGGCAGATTTTAGCCTCGGGGGGGAAAGGGGGGGGGGGCACGGATCACTAGTTCCCCATGCAGCGGGCCTCCATTCGTCCTGGTGCACCTGCTGCACCAATGGCAGTTCTGCCACTGCCCCTAATGTCAGTGTGGTTACTTCCACTAACAACGTTTTAATACGTCATTAGATCATATTTGCCTACTCTCCCGGAATGTCCGGGAGACTCCCGAATTTGTGGGAGTTCTCCCGCAGGACAACATCCCAGGTCCAGCTCACCTTGTTTGTGAAGCGGGTGGGGGCGGGGCTAAATGCGTCATCCTGGCCCACCCACCAATATGCTGAAACGGGCAAAGGTTGGCAGGGGCGTGGCCTAACGACACAATCCACATGGCAACGCCCTCAAAATGGAGCACCCTCCCAGACAGCTGGCAGCAGAAGTTGGTAAGTATGCATTAGATAAGATCCAAAAGACAATCAGACAGTAAAGTATATTTACTTTTATTCCTGTCAACAATAGAATTCACTTATACTTTAGTAATATGAAAGGGCCTCTTAACCATAAGCCTTGCCCAAATACCATTAGACTAACCCTGTTTTAAAACAACTGTAACCACAAGCGATGGAGGGCTGCAGAGGGACATAGCCCCCACTCAAAGTACCCCTCCCCACATCAGCTTTGGGGGGAATTGAATTAAATTCCATGTGAGGTCTTGTAGGAGCCTCATGTGATACGCGGCTGTGCACACTTCCAGGTATTACAGAAGCAACTATAGCGCGCAGTCTTGGCTCTCCCTCCAGTCCCAGCAAATGGCGCAAAGTTATTGAGATCCACACCCCAAATAATTCCACAAAGAGCAGTGATTGCTGAAACATGAACGCGGCTGACTGCCAGACGCAGTGTAGATGCTTCCGGTACTGAAGCAACATGGGGATTTACCTCAGTGTCAAGTTTAAAGCAGCAATTCCACATAGTAGATTACTTTTTTTATTTTCTTTAGATAGCAAGTTAAGTATGTTTTAATCATGCATCTTTCTTAGCTATCCTCCTACAAATCATTATCTCCTTTTCAAAAGCTCTCTGATTTGTAAACAGAATTGGCTGTCCAACCCAGACATAATTAATTTGCTTCACAGGCTCATAGCTCTCAGCATGTCATGTGATGGCAGAGGGTGGAAAAGGGGATGTCACAGAGCAGACAGAGCTCAGAGGGGCGTTCCAAAGACTCTACTCACTACATCATGTGTCAGATGACTGTGGTTGCCATGGTAGCCCAGAATCATAATTCATTAATAGCAGCCTGGAGAATTAAAAAGAGGGGAAAATGGTAAATATGAACTTTCTGCTTATAGCCTGCCACAGTGATTTATGCTACCTGATTTTTTGGGGTATAAGTGCAGAGACCACATTTTTCGGCATTGTGTACTGTATGTATGTCAGATGAAGAGTAGTATGTCTTTATATTAGACCTTTTCTTTTTACCTGCCCCATTCCAATGTTTTCTATGGTAATAACCATTTGTCAACCCAATGGGGCATATTCACTCAAAGTAATACAGTACCGCAAAACTGAGGATTTCCCTTTGCAACCCTAGGCGGTAAGAAGGAAATTCCGCCTCGTTGTGATACAGCGTATTACTGTCACCGGACGTTCCGGCACATTACGGACCGCCAAGCTAATTGAATATACCCCTGTGCGTGTTAATGAGTATTGAAGATCTATTGTAAAAGTTCTTGGGAGAAACAAAATAATTAGTGAATACAGAAAACTCTGTTTACACCATGAAAACACGCTAGAAAATTAATTTGCACATCATTAGACTGATTATACCGTTATAGAATGGTTCGAAAATCATTCAGGAGAAACGAAGAAAACTATTTTAATATTGAGTAATCATGGTTCCCGAAACAATGTAAGTTTGGGTATGTTGTCTTTCAGGTTATTGATCGTGGATTATATTTTCATGTATCGACATGTCCTATGAATGGATGAAATGTAAGAGGCATTTTAACCAGTAAGAGGCTATCATACATTTTGTGGCAGACAGTGCTTGGTGAATAAATTACTTTGAAATTATTATTATTATAATCTTGTATTTATGAAGCACCAGAATTTTATGCAGCAATGAATACATTGATGCAACTAAATAACATATAAAGACATGAAAGAGAAGGTAAATGTGGCCCTGCCCATAGGAGCTTACAATCTACGAGATAAAATTTCCACTTGCACGGAGAGGCCCAGAGCCCGACAACAATTTTCTCACTATCTTTCCAGAACTGTCCAGTTCCCCTACATTCTCATCATACATTCTTGTGGTATTTTAAGCTTTTCATGTTGCATTATTTTTTCATTGTTTTGAAATCAGCAACGTTTCTGTCTTTATCAACCACAAGAGGGCGCCATAACTCAGCGTTTGCAGAATAGAAATCTTGTTTAAAATAGCTTTACCATTGCTATATTTACATTACATCTGCAATGCCTTGACGTACGGAGCCCATAAGAGAATGTACGGTGATTTACGTAGAGCGTCACAGTGCAGCGCATCTATACAAGTCTACTTTAACAGGTCAGCACATCCATTGAGTGAGGTCACGGCCCATCTCCTCATTCGAGGTGCCCGGTCATTGAAAGGTTTACTTTATTTCCACAGCTGAAGGCGTCACTTTCAGGCACAACACACGGTCACGTTTGGCCGACCCTCCTAAATGATCTTACGTTTGTCTCCTGATCGACTGTTTGGTTCACCCTTATTTATAGTTCGCCTAATTCTTGACATTAAGGACTACTTCTAATACAAGTGTCAGATACTTTTGAATGGTTTATGAACACAGGAACATGTGCCCAATGGCTTACTAACTAACTAACTAACGTCTCAGGATATAATAAATGGATGAAAAGAATATTTGTATTAAACCTATAGATTCCTCCGTAACGCAAAATTTTCATTTGTGTGTCTCTTATAACGGCGAGGCAGAAAGTCTCTTTTGTGCTAGTGATTGTATCTGCTACAGAACTCTTGTTATTTGTTAGCACTTACCCAGAATCCCCCATTACATACAGATTGATAACGGATGTGTCTTAGGTTTACAGCTCCACACAAACCCCCAGCGCTGCCTTCTGCTCAAACTGCTGCAGGTTTGAAAAGCAATTAACCTTTCTGCTGGCTGAGAATGCAGATTGCCCTTTTGAGAGCTTTACAAATCAGATCAACATACTGACTGACGGGCACGCAGTGGGCACGTGTCACAAACATAAACATTGGAAACATCATCTGTCTGTTACTTGAGTTCTGGATTTTCCTTTATGTATTCCGATCATTTATGCAACATTGAGCCTCAATGCCAACAATTGACCATAAAGGCATTGGTGGGTACCAGGTCTAGCATGGCCTGAGAGGATTTTCGTTAAAGAGAATTTTTTATTTATTCATTTTTTTACCATGTTACCAAACCTGTTTGACTTCTCTGAAAATCAACCCTTGTGTATCGGGCAGCCCTGTTGAAGGGGCAGCAAAGGTCCTGTCTTATTTTGGTGGGGAGGACTTGTGGACTCACTTACTTCCCCAATCAGCTGAAGTGGGCAGGTAAATTGAGTTGGACAGTAGACATTATTATTATTATTATTTATTTATAAGGGGCCACTGATTATGTAGCGCCGGATACAGAAGACAGTCACAAATAGATGCGGTAATACACATTAGTAGCACAGATGAGTGTGAGTAATGCTATGGGGACTCACACAGAGTGCAGTAAAAGACATGACAGGATGTATGAGGGAGACAGACAGTAGACAGACATGGGACAATAGATAAGGAGGATCCTGCCTGTGAGAGCTTACATTCTAGAGGGAGGGGTGGTGAGAGACAGGACGACCAACTGGGATAATGGAGATAGCAGTCGAAGGAAGAGGAGGTAATGGATAAGCTGGTCAGGAGGCGGTAGGAACGGCGAGCATGAAAAGGTGAGTTTTGAGTGAGCGTTTTAAGGACTGAAGGTTGTGGAAGAGTTGAGTGAGACGGGGTAGGGAGTTCCAAACATTGGGGGCAGCACGGCAGAAGTCTTGGAGGCGAGCACAGGAGGAGGTAATGAGAGGTGAATTGAGGCGGAGGTCAGAGGCAGAGCAGAGTGGCCGGGTGGGTATGTACCTCGAGACAAGGTAAGAGATGTAAGGGAGAGAAATGTTGGTAAGGGCATTGTAGGTGAGGGTAAGGGGCTTGAACTGAATTCTGAAACGGACAGGGAGCCAATGAAGGGATTTACGCAGAGGTGAAGCGTAAGAGGTGAGGTCAGCGAGAAAGATGAGCTGGGCCGCAGTATTCTGTATGGATTGAAAGTCAGATGTGCGAGAGTGAGGAAGGAGGTTGAAATAGTCAAGACGAGAAATGAGTGAATGGACCAGGATTTTGGTTGCTTCCTGAGAGAGGAAGGGACGGATTTTCGTAATGTTACGGAGGCAGAAGTGGCAGGATTTGGTGAGGGACTGGACATGAGGGGTAATGCTGAGGGCTGAGTCAGGGGTGACTCCAAGTCAGCGGGCTTGGGTGACAGGAGAAAGAGTGATGTTGTCAACCAAGCGGGAGATAGTGGGAGCGACAGCAACGATGGCAGGAGGAAAGATGATGAGCTCGGATTTGGAGATGTTGAGTTTCAGGTACCACTGTGACATCCAGGTAGTTGCAGCAGAGAGACCGCTAGATACCTGGGTTAGGTCAGCGGCAGACTGGTCAGGGGAGGAAAGATAGATTTGCGTGTCATCAGCATAGAGGAGTTATTGAAGGCCAAATGACTGAATGAGTTCACCGAGAGAGGTGGTGTAGAGAGAGAAGAACAGAGGGCCAAGGACAGAGCCTTGTGGGACTCCAATTGAAAGGGGAAGAGCGGGGAGAGAAAGAGTCAGAAGCAGACACACTGAATGATCCATGGTTTATGATTAGAGGAAGGGAAAGTGGAGAGAGGATGACCTTTCTCATTTTTTTTTTATTTCACTCTCTCCTTCATGGTTTTAAAATATCCTATAGTCATGGACAAAAGTTGTGAGAATGACACAAGTATTGGTTTTCACAAAGTTTGCTGCTACAGTGTTTTTAGATCTTTGTGTCAGATGTTGCTATGGTATACTGAAGTAAAATTACACGCATTTCATAAGTGTCAAAGACTTTTATTGACAATTACATTAAGTTTATGCAAAGAGTCAATATTTGCAGTGTTGACCCTTCTTTTTGAAGACCTCTGCAATTCTCCCTGGCAAGCTGTCAATCAACTTCTGGGCCACATACTGACTGATGGCCGCCCATTTTTGCCTAATCAGTGCTTGGAGTTTGTCAGAATTTGAGAGTTTTTGTTTGCCCACCCGCCTCTCGAGGATTGACCACAAGTTCTCAATGGGATTAAGGTCTGGGGAGTTTCCTGGCCATGGACCCAAAATTTTGATGTTTTGATCCCCGAGTCACTTAGTTATCACTTTTGCCTTATGGCAAGGTGCTCCATCATGCTGGAAAAGGCATTGTTCATCACCAAACTGTTCTTGGATAGTTGGGAGAAGTTTCTCTTGGAGGATGTTTTGGTACCTTTCTTTATTCATGGCTGTGTTCTTAGGCAAAATTGTGAGTGAGCCCACTCCCTTGGCTGAGAAGCAACCCCACACATGAATGGTCTCAGGATGCTTTACTGTTGGCATGACACAAGACTGATGGTAGCGCTCACCTTTCCTTCTCCGGACAAGAGTTTTTCCAGATGCCCCAAACAATCTGAAAGGAGATTCATCAGAGAAAATTACTTTATCCCAGTCTTCAGCAGTCCAATCCCTGTACCTTTAGCAAAATATCAGTCTGTCCCTGATGTTTTTCATGGAGAGAAGTGGCTTCTTTGCTGGCCTTCTTGACACCAGGGCATCCTCCAAAAGTCTTCACCTCACTGTGCATGCAGATGCACTCACACCTGCCTACTGCCGCTCCTGAGCAAGCTCTGCACTGGTGGTGCCCCGATCCCGCAGCTGAATCAACTTTAGGCGACAGTCCTGGCGCTTGCTGGACTTTCTTGTGCGCCCTGAAGCCTTCTTCACAACTAGTGAACCTCTCTCCTTGAAGTTCTTGATGAACTGATAAATGGTTGATTTAGGTGTAATCTTACTAGCAGCAATATCCTTGCCGGTGAAGCCCTTTTTGTGCAAAGCAATGATGACTGAACATGCTTCCTTGCAGATAACCATGGTTAACAGAGGAAGAGCAATGATTTCAAGCACCACCCCCTTTTTAAACCTTCCAGTCTGTTATTCAATCAGCATGACAGAGTGATCTCCAGCCTTGTCCTCGTCAACACTCTCACCTGTGTTAACGAGTGAATCACTGACCTGATGTCAGCTGGTCCTTTTGTGGCAGGGCTGAAATGCAGTGGAAATGTTTTTGGGATGTTTATTGTCATGGCAAAGAGGTACTTTGAAATGAATTGCCTTTCATCTGATCACAAATTGCCATCATAAAAACTGAGATAGCAGATTTTGTGAAAAATAATATTTGTGTCATGCTCAAAACTTATAGCCATGACTGTATATGTTCTGTACCCCTACATGTAAACAAAAGTATGTTAAAATAAAGATTTTGTCAGTATAATGTCTCATTAAGAGACATCTAAAGTACCGGTAACTATATTATGAGCTTACTCTCCTGGCCCCTAAGTTGGCAAAACTAAAACCACGCCGTGTCACTTTCTATAGCATTACCCGATTGGACGGATGTTCCAAAAGTGCTGGAGACACATTTGTACATCTCTTTATATGCCTGTTAGGCTATGGAGATTGGAAATTCTAATTAATATGGAAATTAATGATATTGGTGCATCCGGAATCCGCTTAGTCTAAACTAGTCATCTGGGGTTTGCAGATATAATTACTATTTCAGAAGCACCGTAATACAACATTTCTATAAATATTGTATGGACTTAAAAACAATCAATACTATTTAAATAATCATCTGACAAGTGTTTGCTTAATGTAATAACATGACGTAGAAGATATATTTGTTTCTGCCTCAAGAATATTAATATGTTGAGCCCCTTTTCATGACTGCAGTTTGAAGATGTTCTATCTCCACATTTTCCCCCTTAATCACCCTATTATCATCATTATCTATTTATATAGTGCTACTAATTCCGCAGCGCTGTACAGAGAACTCACTCACATCAGTCCCTGCCCCATTGGAGCTTACAGTCTAAATTCCCTAACACACACACACACACACACACACACAGAGACTAGTGTCAATTTAATAGCAGCCAATTAACCTACTAGCACCCGGAGGAAACCCACGCAAACACGGGGAGAACATACAAACTCCACACAGATAAGGCCATGGTCGGGAATTGAACTCATGACCCCAGTGCTGCGAGGCAGAAGTGCTAACCACTTAAGTAAACCGATCATGGCAAAGAATTTCTACAATTTTGGGGATTAAAGGTAGACCGTTACAAAACGGTTGCTTAAATAATTTTTTATTTGTGTTTTTTTAATAAACAAGTATTATGTACCATATATGTTATTATTTCATAGTATAGAAAAGAGTATATATCCCAGTTGGAGGATGTGAGTCACTGTGTTTGCACTAAGGCTCAGTGCATTAGATAGGACCACCGTCCCCGTGTGTATGCCCTTGGGTACAGTGCCCGTTAGGTAAGAGCTGTGACTGCATTGTTAGTGACTGGCTCCTGGTAGGATTGAGGCAGAGTTCACGTTTAGTCCATAATCACGTTGCGTTTGCTCCGCTGCTCTGCCTGCAGATAAAAGGCTTCAGAAAATAGCTGTGGCTTATGTCAGTGCTGGCGGTGATGTCATTGCTGGGGAGAGGGGGAGTTGTTACTATGCTGGGCTCCAGCAGAGTGATCACACTCAAGGAGGAGAGTGGCACAGCTGCAGCAGAAAGGCATCTTCAATGATCCTTCGCTGGGGTAGCTGCAGTACCAAACTGTAGGGAGAGGGGGGGGAGGAGGAGGAAAAGTTTGTGACAACTAAAAAACGCAGCTCAGATCTTCATTCCTTGCCAACGCTTCGGTGACATTGGAACACAGAGAAGACATGCCTGCCCGTAGCGCCAACTGCGATGTCACCAAGCTGGTCGCTTGTCTGGTCGACATAGAGGTTTTCACCAACCAGGACATAAAGGTAAACTAAACAGTATAGCCGTGCCATTTTCATATCACCTTAAGAGTTAACTTTGGCCAGGGGCAAGGTAGCCCCTAGTGGGAGACCTGGGGCTGGGTCACTGGTTTTCCTGCATTTTTAATCCTTTAAAATGTTCCAAATAGGCTGCTGAGCCCAGTCTCAACCCCCTTCCCAGGCTACAATGTGCCAGCCCCTGACTTTGGTTATAGTATGTGACTGATGCGCTGGCAAATATCTCACACGGTTTGATCCCATGCTTGAGCTTTACCGGATTCGTGGCTCGCAAGTGATAGTGAAACTATAAGTCCCAGCATGACCTAACAGACATGGTATGCTGGGATTTGTAGTTCTTCAACTGCTGCAGAGCAATTGGGTGACTACACCTGGGGCAATACTAAAATACTACTTAAATATGCCTATTGCACTTTAGGTAAGCTATGTTTTTGGTGTAGAAACAGAATATTATTGGCAAATTTTTTTATTATTATTATTATTATTATTATGGTTTATTTGTAGTAGTACAAATATGACATACATGAAAACAGGAGACATAAGTACATGGGTTCATTGCAGAGTAATAAATGCATGGATGCAATTAGCAGAACAAATCGCATAGCATACAGAAACAATACAGAATCAGACATGACAGGGACAAACAAGAAAGACAGAATGGAGACATGTGAGACATGGGGCTGCCCGTAAGAGCTTACATTCTAGAGGGAGGGGTATTGATACACACAATAGGAACTAAAGGGACATTACGATTAGCATTCCTGTCCAGATAAAAACCAACATCTTGTCCACTTCACTTATCATTGGCTTAATCTCCGTTTAGACCTGTGATTACCCCCAGGCAGGTTTAAATGCCAGTGCTGTTGGTTCATTCCTTTGGTATGAGTTAGTGGCAGACACTTACTATTCTTCTAGTAAAATAATCTGTTTTATTTAACATTAATCCATTCCTTCGCACAGTCCCTTTGTAATGTTTCCGGATAAGGAATCTTCACGGCTCTGCAGTTCCTTATTGTAGTGCAATCATCATTTGCCTCCTATAATAACTGGATTCCCGAGCTCGCTGCTTGCTCTTTGCTGTCACCTTTCACCTAATCACGGTGCATGGGCTAAAAGTCATGTTGCCAATAGCAATGTTTGTGTAAAGCATTTGATCATTTGTGAAGAGGTTGAAATGTGGTTATCGATGCACAGTTCATTTACCAGTGTTTGGATAGTTGAGGAATACTTGAAGTTGTCTTTAGCAGAAAAAATACAATCTCTGAATATTTGATTTCCCAGTTACACTGTAAAGATATTTGTACAGTTGCAATTTAACGTGATCTGTGCATATCATCTGACACTGGGCAAAAGCTAACTTAAGGCACTGCAATAGGCAACCCATGTTTCTCCAGCTGCAGTAGAACCACAAGTCCCAGCAAGCCACGGTCAGGATAGGGGAGAAATTGTACTTGAGAGAGACATGATTTCTGTCTCTGTTATAAGAATAGGTTAGTGGGCAAAGCATGAAGTGAATAGGAGTGTTTGGCATCTCTGAGGGGGCAGAGGCAAACGGGTATTTGTCCAGTTTGTTTCCCATCAACTTTATATAGTCTTTGTTTAATTCTTACACTGATTCATAATTAAGAGGGTCAGAAATGTTCCTGTTCAATCATATTTAAATGTAGAGTCAAAGCTTTATCCCACGTATATAAGAGAGAACAATTTCTACCATTTTCTGTGTGTCTGGATATTTTTGCACATTTTGATGTCTGGTAAATCTTACTCTGTATAACTTTACATTTAAATCAGCCAAACAAGGCTTAAAAGCTTAAGGACACTGGTCTACACTAGATCCCTGGCCTAACCCACCACCCCCCCCCCCAATAACACCCTCCTCAACCAAATCAATCTCTGCCAGTCTATAATACACCCTAAGAAGTGGGGGTTGTATTTGGTTGTATATCATACCGCCACTCCTACTGCCTTCATTGTATTCATTTTAACATTATTACATTCCAGTCACTCACATTATATATATATATATATATATATATATATATATTGTGGCAAATATCCCTCTTTGCCACTGTTCCCTGTAAGGGAACAGGTAGGAACACAGTTAGTCTGCAGCAGCAGGCTGCAGACAGGGTTAAGTTTTCCCTAGGTTCCTCTTTGAGCACACACACACACAGGTGTTCCACATGGGTGTGATTGGTTTGCTGTGACTTGTTGGGCTTGGGGTTGAGGATAAAGACACTGTATGTGTGGGTGGGACCACCGATGCCAGTAAGTGGCCGGCTTGCAGACAGGGAAGTAATGTCTAGCCAGATGTAGGTGGTGGGGATTTCCGTGTACTGTTACTGGATATTATTGCTGTACCAGCATTGGAGCTGTTTTACCATCCTGATAACTGCTAATAAACAGCTAAATGGTTCAGCACACCTGTGTCCGATTCCTGTGAATGGTGTACTTTCTCACAATATATACACACAGTGGTGGAAGTGGGGGGGGGTATACGGGGGTATGTCATAATGCTACTGCCTTCATTGTAACATTACCACATTCCAGTCACTCACATTACATTTTATATATATATATATATATATATATATATACGTAACTAAACTAACCCAGCACCATCGTCCCTACCTTCATCCAGCCAAAGGTGTAGATATAGTCCCCTTGTTCTCTGTATATAAAGAGCGTTGTCCTTTCCAGGGCCCGTTTCACTAAGAAGTGGGCGGGATCTGAGTGAAAGGCCTGCTCTTCCGAGGGTCCAGGAGAACTGCATTACATTCGGGAGACTCCCAGACATTCCGGGAGACTTTCCGGGACAGTAGGCCAGTCTTATTTAGATGTGTACATGAGAATGGGGGTGAGGCAGCATGACTGAAATGATGTGATGGCCACGTTGTGAGAAAAATAGCTTAATAGTATTGTCTGCTTACTTCTGGGACTTGCCAGGAAGTGGTCGACAACTCAGATGTAGACAGTATTATAAGATTAGAGTCATGGATATTATTGGAAACCTAATAATACTGTCTGCATTTCAATTGTCAACCTAATTATACTGTCTATATTTTCATCGACTTGACAACCCTGTCTATATTATGGTGTCGACCATATAAATGTTGAACATATGTATCACACCCATTGTCCCTATGGAGTTTAGTTTTAAGTGCAGAAAAGGACATTATTTGGCATTGTTATATATTAAAGACTGTATTTTATAGAGTTTAATGATACATATGAAATAACTGGAGTGGACACATCAGCAGCAAGCTGCCACTTTTGACAGAGTCGCTTCTATAACAGAGTTAACACAGAGTGACTGACAGCTTGCCAAACTTGCATTGCGAAAATTCACGGTGTGTAATACTGTATTACTGTAGATAGTGGGGAGTCTGCGCTTCCCGGGGGAAGAGAAAATAGGTGGCAGGGGAGATAAAAGAGGGGAGGGTCCCACACCCCTAGGTAGAAAATCTTTGAAGAGAGATCTCCCAGCGCAAAGGGAAATGGGTAGAGAAGATGTAAAATTCCACCAAACAGGGGATACTAGCTACAATGTATTGATGTGAAAGGTATAAATACTGTTACAGGTGAACCATAGTTGATCTTGGCATATATAGTACCAGAAAAACACATAAATACCTCAAAAAAGTCACTTAAGCCTAGCTAGGCATATTTAAAGTGGTACAACAAGGTTATTGAATAAAATAAGTACAATCAACGCTATATAGTTCAAAATTACCATTAGCCCAAACTCAGGAGAGTCCGTCCCAGGTAGTGATGGGCTAATAAGTGGAACACAATATATGACAGAAGGTGAGACAACCGTAGTGAATCACATTAGTCTTGTACCTAGAAAGAATTGATTTTGCCGTTCAAACAGTCACACAAAGGTCAGTGAAGAGAATCTGGGAAGGGTGGGTAGTGCACTTACCTTCCTCCCCAGGGTTTCTCTCCAAACGCTCCGTTCCGGATGGGCCTTTCTACTGGAGGGCTTTTCTTCTTATGTATATCTCCTTTCCTCGAGAACCACTGCCAACAGCAATAAGTCCACACGTCCTCCGGCTAGGGATATAACTGGAAAAGAAGACTGGGTCATCGACGTTTATAAAAAAAAGTGTCCGGTGTAGGCGAAACTCCTTTCTTGAAATGCGTGAGTAGCAGGACAAGATACTCTGCTCCGGTTGGAAATGAATGAATGAATAAATCAAAGTCCTCGATGTATGTGAAAGTTAGTAAAAAGTAAAAAAGGTTGTCCTACGAGTTTCACCCCGATAGGGGCTTCCTCAGGGATAATAAACAACAAGGCATCTATGGGGATGGAGTCAGTCCTTAAGTACTGGTCTTCTGACATTCAGACATTCCTAGTTGGTTGGTTATTCTGATGGACAGGTAGCTTGTCCCTCCCACAGTCTTTTTCCGGGTTTATTAGTAAATGAATCGAACAGAGATATTATGGATGTGTGAGATATCCTCCAAATGAAATAAAAGAAAGGGGGTATTAAGCACAATGACTACATTAATCCAAAGCAAAAAATAAAAATAAATGGATTAATGTAGCCATTGTGCTTAATACCCCCCTTCTTCTCTACCCCTTTCCCTTTGAGCTGGGAGATCTCTCTTCAAAGATGTAATACTGTATTACCTACTAGCAGAGCTGCAGTGAAATATCAAGTTAAAACTGAAAAATATATTTTACCTTCATAGTTCATATCTGAAAACTTCAATTTCAGGGTTTAATGGTCTTCCAAAAATCTCCCTACCTCTTTTAGGCTCATTTACCAACAGGCAGGGAGGCGCGTGCAGTGATGTCACCGGAAAGACCTGTTCCTTTGCAAGGATATAGGCAGCCGCGTAGTTGGTTGGTGTGTGGCCAACCGAGCATCGCGAAAGTCAGTACTGGGTATAGAGAGGTCAAGTGGGAACCAGAAACTCTGGTCTCCCATCTCTGTGGAGAGGAGCCATCCTGCAAGCTGAGACCTGGGAAGGAGGAGGGAGGTCCTGGGTCTCCGGCACAGGGTGGTGTACGTTGGATGCTGCAAGGCATAATGATAAGTAAAGCCCCATAAGAGAGGGGCATATGCAGAGCGAGATCCCCACCACCAGGAGTACCCTGGAGGCACCAGAGACATTGCATGAAGAAGGGGGACAAAGAGACCCCAATAAGTAAGAGCCCCCCAACAATCAAGTTGACGCATATCAGTAAGAAACCTCTATCCTGAGGGCAAGTGTCCCACCCCACAAGCTCGCTGCCTAGGTGTAATCCTCGACTCACACCTATCCTTTGTTCCCCACATTGACTCTATATCTAAATCATGTTACATACATCTAAAAAACATTTCCAGAATTCATACAATATCTCACACAAGACACCACAAATACCTTAATTCATGCACTTATCATCTCCCGCATTGACTATTGCAATTCCCTCCTCACTGGTCTCCCCCAAAACAGACTCAAACCCCTACAATCTATTTTGCATGCAGCGGCAAGATTGATTTTCCTTGCAAATTGTTATTCCTCTGTTGAATCACTCTGTCAGTCTCTACACTGGTTGTCTGTTTTCTACCGAATCCAATATAAAATACTTTTACTAACCTACAAGAACATCAACAAAGCTGCACCAACATACATCTACTCTCTTGTCTCAAAATGTCTCCCAACTTGGCAACTCCGTTCTGCACAAGATCTGTGTCTCTCATCCACACTCATTACATCCTCCCATTCCCGGTTACAGGACTTTTTTCGGGCTGCACCCACTCTATGAAATTCTCTCCCTTGCACAATAAGACTCTCCTCTGGTCTACAAACTTTCAAGCGTTCTCTGAAAACCCACCTCTTCAGACAAGCTTATAATATTCCTCAGCCACCCTCTTAACCTCACTGCATTACCTTATTACCACCCGTTACACAATTTCACACAAGACAACTACCCCCTGACCAACATTGTTGTGTGACAGGATCATTTAGCTTATGAGTCACTTTTACCTGTGCAGTCTGGCTGGGCCGAAATGCAAAATGTAGACTTAACCTCATGTATCGAACTCCCATTGTCCCATAGATTGTAAGCTTGTGAAGGAGGTCCCACTATATGAGAGCCCCCCATACCAAGAGAGGAGGGGAGGGCGCTATGTCTAGGCAGCGGGGCTACACAAGATGGAAAGAGTCATGGTGAGCAGGACAGAGAGCAGGCACTCATTTGCCAGACAGAGTCCTTGATCATTGTTGGAGTGATCAGGAAGACTGTGTGTAATGCATCCGTTATGCTTTTGTGCTGAAGGATTATGTATAATAAAGATGTTAATTTAGTCTTGTTTGAACTGAGGTGGTAAACGATATTTCTTTATGACTTTGCACTAGCGTCCACTCTGCTGTTTATTTGCCCACCAGAGGGGTCTTTACACTTTAGAAGCACTAGGCATGCTACACTTAAACTTTCAAAATGTGATAGGACATTTACTTGAATGCTTCCCCATCTTTTAACATGCACGCACCCTGTATACAAATATTTATACAAATATTAAGGTAGTTTGTATAAGGGATGAGCCTTATTCCATATCAGTTGCCCCTTCAGGCGACAGGATGTCTGGGTATATCCCATAATGCACTCTGCTTGCTGGTAACAATACTACATGACACAATACTTGCATCATGGCGCAGTCGGAGTGGCGGGGCCATGGTGACGAGATATGCATAGAATCACTAAGGAAGTTATGCAGGATCCAAGAGGGTGGCTTCCTGGAGTCTCCCGGACGTTCTGGGGCAGCTATGCCTCAGACATCTTTGAAATATCATAGCTGCCATCTGTCACTACTTTCTGGGGACTATCCTAGGTTTTAAAGATTTGTCCCTGGAAATTTTTGTTCCTGTAAATGTATTTTGACCAAGAGCACAATAAAAAATGTCTGGTTTTCTGCACCTCGAATGATAATCTTTTCTTATTCTTTGGACTTTATAAATGTAATTTTTTAGGGAGGGAGTTTGCAAAAAGAAAAAACAAGTGTATGTAATCAGATTCAGTACATTTGTCCTGATTGGGACTGTACAGCTCTGAGGTCTAACGAGACAGTATTGTGCTTCAGTATATCGTGTCCCAGAGTTGAGACGCGTTTGTCACTGGCTGGTGTTGATCTGGAACTGATCCAAATCATTGGCGCTGTGACCTGCGGATGCGATTTGCAGGGACAGTTGGTGATCAGTGTGCCAGAGACTGGTGGGGGGGGGTATATTGATCCAGCCAGGGCAGTACACCCACAGCCCAGGTCCGCACATAATACACATCATCACTGAGTGGCAGCTTCCACTGCTAAACCCCCTTCCTTTATCTTATCTGCCCGTTCTGCTTCATTGCCCCTAACGAGCAATTGCAAATGTAATGAACTCAATTATCATCCGGCATGAGTTTATTTTCTCCTAACCGCAGCTATGAGAACAGTAAGCAATATCAGCTTCTCTCTGGGTGATATGTAAATAAGCCAAGGAACAAATTCATCCATACGGGGTCTGAGCCATCAGGAATTAGTGCAGGAGAGCACAGCGCATGAATACAAATGACCAGATTAGGACAACTCGCTCAGTTCACGTGCATCAAGGTTTCATATGGTAACCATAGCGACAGAACATCACTAAATACCCACATTTCACAGATATGGAAGAGACTGCAGCATTTTTAAAATGATTATTCTTGTCTCATCCAGCATTCAACTAGTGCATGTGCAGAACCCGCATGATACGTGTCATAGTTCCATATAGTGCAATTCAAGGGATGCAAGACCAAAATAATGGTTTTAATTACAGTACTTTTTAGATATTTAAAAAAAAATAGAATGTAATTAGCAATTAATTTTTATTGTGATAATCCAGCAGGCTAATCAGTGATGACTTTAAGAGGAAGAAAAAAGGAAATGATTAACATGCAATTGTGATATTTTTCTCAAGTTTAGAAATAGGTGGGAGGTGAGAGACTTGTCCACTTGTGCAATTGTGTCAGTGAGGACAGGGCTGCATGTGACAGGGGCAGTGACATGATGTGAGGAGGGGAATGGAGGCATTAGGCAGCCACAGACTGAGAGTTATATAGTGGAAGGAGCAGGGTCCCCCAGCAGCACAGAGTATATCAGGAGATGAGTGATGTGTTAGTGAGGACAGGACTGCATGTGACAGGGGCAGTGACATGATGTGAGGAGGGGAATGGAGGCAGCAGGAAGCCACAGACTGAGAGTTATATAGTGGAAGGAGCAGAGTAGCAGTAGCACAGAATAATAATGTGCGGCTCCTGTCACACTGATGCATGAATTTTGGCGTTTGAAATACACCTATAACGAAGTTCTTACATCTGGGGGTAAATGTATCAAAGTGCGATTTTGCAACTCCAGCGATTTTCTCGGGAGAGTTGCTGCTTGATAGCAGCGTGTTGTAGAAACACATCACTGTTACACTGCCCTGGCAGTTTTAAAATTTTAAAGAATAGATAAAAGTTGAAAAAAAAAAAAAAGCGTGAGGTCCCCCCACTATTCCTGCTTAACCCTAGTGCTGCCTGACTAGTGCTGGTCCCGTGAAAATCGGGGAAAAAATTTGCATGGGGTCCCCCCGATTTTCACTTTACCAGCACTAGGCAAACCAGCCAGGGTTGGCGGCACTATAGCAGTGGGACATGCAGCAGGGGTCCCCCTGCCATAATGACTAACCAACCCTAGACTGTTCAGCGCTGGGCTGGATTCCCTAGGGAGTGGGGTCCGTCGAAAAAAACTAGCGCCCCCCCCCCAGAAAGAACCAGCCCAGTGCTGATAGCACTAGGGCTCTTCCTACTACCCCTGTGGGTAGTAAGGTAATACGGCGATAAAGAATGAAAAAAATAAACAGACGACATTTTGTTTTGTGGAACTACAAGTCCCAGCCAGCCAGGTTGCCAAAAACAGTGTGGCCATGCTGCTGCTTGTATTACTACAAGCACCAGCATACCCACGGCAGCCAGGGCATGTTGGCACTTGGAGAACCACAAGTGCCAACATGCCCTGACATCCCTGGCTTGCTGGGACCTGTAGCTCCACAAAAAAAATGTTAAATAAACAACAGCACCCTAGTAAACACCACATCTATTTATTAAAAATAAAAACCCACAATAAATACACTAACCACCCTCATTTAAACCACATCTATTTATTAAAAATAAAAATACCCCAAATACTCACCAAAGATGTCTTCTTTCTTCTTCCAAAGGTCCGTGCTAGCCCCAGTCCCTTAATAATTATACTTCCAAAAGTTTTGGCTTGTCCCAGTCCCAGCAAAATTATACTTCCAAAATGGCTTGAATAATATCTTCATCACTTCGCCCAGAAGGGGCCCATTGTTGATTTAAGTCTTCTTTGCTTCGGCCAGGAGGGCCCCATATTTGTATATCCCACGACACTGTAATCTTGATTGAAGAAAAATAAAAAAACTCTGGAGCCACCGCTAACACCTCCTACTAGGTAGGAGGTCCGGTACGCAATGAACTTACGTTCATCGTTCATTGCGTAAGCTATAACTACTGTATTATGTGATTTTCCCACACTAGTGGGGAATTCACCTAATACTGTACATAGAGCTTACGCAAGTAATGTAGCTCATTGCGCATGCGCAACGCTACTTGCGTAAGCTATAATACTGTAAATATAGCTTACGCAAGTAGCGTTGCGCATGCGCAATGAGCTCCAGCAGCTGTATGACAGGGGCAGTGTAACAGTGATGTGTTTACAACTCACTGATACAACACAGGAGAGTTTGCCAAACACAGGAGAGTTAGCTAAACTCGGGAGTGTTTACATCGCACAAAATCGCCAGAGATGACCAGCGATTTTGAACATCAGTGTCAAAATCGCAGCTTGATACATTTGCCGCGATTTAAACACGCTGGCAAACTCGCACTTTGATACATTTACCCCCTGATGTGTTTCAGTAGCTTTGTGATTTTATCATGTGGTCTAAATTAGATCATTTCAGGTCATTTGTGCCTGATTTGCTGAATGTTTCCCTTTGTATTCCTAGCATACTGAAGCCCATTTCTCCTCTGCATGTTGTTAGAACACAGGGGAAAACATCTCTGCTAATTCTTTAATCATCATGTTCCTGCTCAGCGTGTAATATACGTGATCACCTATTAATGTGATATAAAAAAACATGTGATGAAAAGTCAGGAGAAGACTGAACATAGTAAGTCACCTTCATACACCAGATTAAATATTCATTTGGGTTTTGCTTCCTTTATTTATAGAATAGATGCTCCAGAGGATTTGTGCTGTAATGAATTTGGTTCTTTTGTAGGTAACCTGGCTCTGTCTTGATGGCACAAGACCAGCAGAAGGTAGTATAGAGAGGTCCTGTGCTAAATCACACAGGAGTACACCATAAACTATGACTATCAGTCACACAACCCACCGTACAGATTGCAGAGTGATATAGGTGAAAGGCTTAGGTCCCTGGCTGCGCTCAGTGTTCTAGATGTGCAAGTTATTCAGAAATGCAGAGAACATTTAGGGTCGAGGTAAGGTCTCATTGAGTCTATTAAAATAGAACGATAAAGCTGATTTGTTTGTTATCGCTGTGTCATCACAGCCCCTGAGGTATAGAAACACGATCTCCGGCTAAAACACCCATATTTCAGAGATGGGGCTTTTCTCTCTAAATAGATCCTTATTTTCTTACATCCAGGAGGTCATAGGCAAACCAAGAGGGGGTTTTCTAGTGCCTGGAAACCCCCCTCACAGTCTGGGGCACTGTATGCTTGAGGTGGCTGCACCCCGCCCCAGAGACCAGCCACTTTGCAGCTTGTGTGGAGATCATTTCTACCTGATCTGTTCACAGCCGTCTCTCCCCTGCTGTGTGACTCCGCCCCTTTCTCCCCCACGGTGTCCCCGCCCCTTTCTCTCCCATTGCCTGCATGTCTCGTGTGCAGCAGGAGGACACAAGACACAGCACTAGATGAAGAGGGTAAGTGTGTGAGTGCAAGAACCTCAGGTGTCAGCGTGTACCCTCATTCTACTACTACTTGATGCACACGAGGGATGATGATCCTGGGTCTAGTAGAGAACAGTGGGACCCCTCCATCATCCTCTCATTGGATCACACCAATGCGAACCACCATTGTCTTTGTGTTCTCATTGTCCCAGGACAGTCCCAGCTTTTCCTAAGTGACTGTCTGTCTCCTGGTGAATAGATAGGCTGCATTCTTAATGGTTCAGCCCAACACAATGGCTGCCTCCAGGAGTTGAGTGCACCTTTAATATGATTTTAAATAGCCTTAATATCAGCTTTCAGCAATTCTATGTCTATAAAACGAATATATGCCTCAGCTTTATTCCACATTGCTAACGGCCGTAGTCTGTCCACTCGGACGCTACAGGCCAGTAGATCAGAGGTGAAAGTGGCAGGAAATTAGGAAGTTCAGGTATTTAAGGGGAGAGGGGATATTTGTATACGGGAGGCCCCGATAGTTGTCCTTCAAAGAGAAATTTCCTTGTCTTTTTCCTAGGAGAAATTTGAGGGTCTTTTCCGAGCTTACGATGACTGCGTCACCTTACAGCTGTTCAAGAGCTTCCGGAGAGTACGGATAAACTTCAGCAACCCCAAGGCCGCGGCGCGAGCGAGGATAGAGCTACACGAAACGCAGTTCAGAGGGAAGAAACTAAAACTATACTTTGCACAGGTAAAAAAAAATAGGATCAGGCAAAGGAAGGGATATGTTGTGGGGTAGATTTACTAAACTTTCTTAAAAGGAAGAGTGGAGGTGTTGCCCAGAGCAACCAATCAGATTCTAGCTATCATGTTCTAGAATGCACAGGATAAATGATAGCTAGAATCTGATTGGTTGCTATGGGCAACACCTCCAATGGGCAATATGCAATATGTGCATTTATTACTACATTCCCCACCACCACCTTTTAACAGCTGGCTCTCAGGTAGGTGTAACTCCATGGTTACCTGGGAGTTGTGGTGGCTCAGTGGTTAAATAAACCGGCTAATTGACAACACTGAAAGATTTGCTGTGGACCCCATTTCAATCCCAGCATTTCGGTTCTTTGCAAGTCCTTATTTCCATGAGTTGCAAAATTTAGTACAATACAGTGTAGGATTCATCTTCTGTTTTTATTTGTTTTTTTATGTATATTTGCTGATTTTTGAGTGGCAACACCTTTTTTTTAAATTCAATAAAGAAATATTATATAAAAAAAAATATTTAGATTGTAAGCATTGAGCAAAGGGAATTATTGCTGCATTGAAAGCCTTAGATTATTGCGTGTCTCCGACCTACAGATTGATCTTTTACAACTGTGACGTAAGCCATTGTACGTTGCCCGTTTATTTATGATACGTTTATGTATCACGGTTTAGTCCAGTAATATTATTGTTTCCTAATTGGTGGATGCCACCTTTTCTTCATTCCTGTCACCTCCCACACACAGGTCCAGACGTCCGAGTCAGGCGGAGACAAACTACACCTGGCGCCCCCGCAGCCCGCTAAACAGTTCCTCATCTCACCTCCCGTATCGCCCCCGGTGGGCTGGAAGCCGATAGATGATGCCACGCCAGTAATCAATTACGACCTCCTTTATGCAGTGGCTAAGCTCGGGCCAGGTAAAGACTGAACTTTTATTTTTATACAACGACAGTACTGGTTTATTCATAGGTGGACACTGCAGACAAATATATATATTTCTATGTCATATTAGGAGCAGGCAGTGGAACGCCCTCTAATCAGCCTGTCAGGAATGACTGTAACTTAGATAAAATCATTCTACACCAACCACGTCTCCTTTATAAAGATCGGGCCCCACCTGCTGTGATCCTGGAGTATCTTCCTTGCTTTAAAGAGAGATATTTCATGTGGTTAGGAAGATATATTATTAATAATTTACGTTTTCAAATAAAATATCACAATTGTGATGCCCTTCAATGGTTAAGTAAATAAAAAAATAATATTACTAATAATAGTATCAATTTTGTGGTTCCTCTTTCAGACAAAAACTGTATACCTGATGGTGAAAAGCCATAGATACTTATACTGGAAATATGATGTTAGACGTCTGAGTATGTAAGCTTTGATTTTCATTGGACAGATCTGGGTTCGGCCTACCGGGCTCGGGGCATGGTCATGGCTAACTTCGGATAAGGTCTGTTCTAAACGATGGGTGACGGTAGAGCTGTCCTAGATTAGGAGTGTGATGTTCTGATCTTTAAGTTTGGGCTCAGAAAGTTGGTGACCTCGAGAGATCGGAGCAGGCAGATTTCCTAAGAATCATGAATGGACATAAATCCAAGGACTAAATGTTCTCCTGGTATCATTTCATCATATGTCATAAGTTTATGTGCCCAGATATTCCTCTTCTCTTGTAGGAGATAATCCCAGTTCCTCTGCTTCGCTCTCCCAGACGCCATCAGATTTGTAGATTATATATTACGTTGGTGGAGGGCAGTAATGTAGTGTGTGTCACTAGGGTTACCAGGTCAGTCATTTTACACAGATGACACATAAAACACACAGACTTCATGGATGTAATGCAGTTAGCCCAGACCTGTGTAGGCCTCAAACATGCTAGTTGCAGTGTGCCCATAGATAAACATGGCTCCTAATCCTATTTATCGCACATCTACCTCCACGTCATTATATACAGCAGCTGCACACCACTGTACACTGACCGTAGACTCTGTGAGGTGTCCCCTCACATGATAAAATAATGAGGTGTCCATCATGAGCCTGTCATGTGATAAGCATGTCCTTTAGCGTACATTCATACAAGAGTGGGTTTTTATGGAACATACGTCCATACAGGACCAAGTGTGTCATGTGAAATACATTTATATAGGCAGGAACTTTTGTTGAACATATATCTATACATGGATGTGTGTGTCATGAAACATATATTTGTACATTAGAAAGCGTGTAACATGAGTATGTAATGTAGATCCATGTAGACATCAAGTGTGGCATGTGACATGGATCCCTGCAGGCATTGAGCGTTGCATGTGACATGGATCCCTGCAGGCATTGAGCGTTGCATGTGACATGGATCCCTGCAGGCATTGAGCGTTGCATGTGACATGGATCCCTGCAGGCATTGAGCGTTGCATGTGACATGGATCCCTGCAGGCATTGAGCGTTGCATGTGACATGGATCCCTGCAGGCATTGAGCGTTGCATGTGACATGGATCCATGCAGGCATTGAGCGTTGCATGTGACATGGATCCCTGCAGGCATTGAGCGTTGCATGTGACATGGATCCCTGCAGGCATTGAGCGTTGCATGTGACATGGATCCCTGCAGGCATTGAGCGTTGCATGTGACATGGATCCCTGCAGGCATTGAGCGTTGCATGTGACATGGATCCCTGCAGGCATTGAGCGTTGCATGTGGCATGGATCCCTGCAGGCATTGAGCATTGCATGTGACATGGATCCCTGCAGGCATTGAGCGTTGCATGTGACATGGATCCATGCAGGCATTGAGCGTTGCATGTGACATGGATCCATGCAGGCATTGAGCGTTGCATGTAACATGGATCCCTGCAGGCATTGAGCGTTGCATGTGACATGGATCCATGCAGGCATTGAGCGTTGCATGTGACATGGATCCCTGCAGGCATTGAGCGTTGCATGTGACATGGTTCTCTGCAGGCATTGAGTGTTGCATGTTACATGGATTTATATACAGTGCTTGTTACATGTCTTTTTTTCTAGTATGGGTTTATTAGTGCTGTGGAAACGTTTCTTACTAGAGACATCCTTCTATATATTTACAATGTGTCGCTGTGCCCTCCAATCTGATAATGGGCAGTGTAATTTGTGGCGCGGGTCTGTAGACAGGTATCATTTATATTACTTGCCAGCCTGCTGTCTAAGCTGCAGATGACTTCCATCCTAGGTGGGAAGCAGAACATTGCTCATATACCCCATATACCACAGCCTGGGTCACCGACGTGTTAATATCCATCTAGATTTAGTATGGATGCACATAGGCAGATCTGTATCTTCTTTTATTATCCTAGAATTCATCTCTATTTGTCACACGCAGATCATTAGTTATCTGTCCCCAGCAGCCGTTATGTCTTATTATATTAATAGTAATGTGATAGATGAATTATTGCAGTAATAGTCACGCGTGTCATGATTGTATTATGAAGGACTGTGCTCATACCTTTGTATTACAGGGACATAGAGAACGCACTTACAGTGTGTAATGGACCATTGTTCTAGAAATACATATTGCTGAGGTGACTTGGGGGGGGGGGGGCTGTCTTTTCTCTCAAGTTCTATTTTAGTAAGATTATTATTCCAACCATTCACTGTACATAGGATCCTGTGTGTACTATACGGCCACAGAAATATGTGTAAACTTGGAATTGGCACATACGATTTCCTGAAATAATGAGAGATTGTGCACGTAAGTTGCAAACTTGCATTGTAAACACCTTTTATTATACGGTAACGGCTCATTAGGTCAACACCAGCATCCTACTAAATATATGTGTCATGAGCATGTTCCCAGCTGTCGTGACTTTGGGGTGTTTTCAATATGAGGTCACATGATTCTAGCCCACAGTCTCTCTCTACCAATCACACAGGTTATAGACCTGCTGAATCGCCCCCAAACAGCGCTCACACCTCACACCCTTCAGGTTTGCCACCACCTATTGAATATGGGTAATAGGACCCCAGTATACTGGCACAAAAGCCTTCTAGCTATCACAGAGTAGCAAGGCCCCCACCAGCAAACAAAGGGTTAACTCTTCAGACTGTTACACAGATGTAAATGCAAGCACACACTAAGTTTGTTAATCAAATGTATCAACAAATCACACACCGGCATTCAAAGGGTAAACTTGTTTGAGCTATATTCTTCTTAACAGGCTAATGGATTCGTTAGAGTATCAAGGACGCAACTTACTAAATTTATAGATTTAATATACAAAAGTACAGGGCATTCAGATGTAAAAAACAATTAATAACAATTGACATAACATACACAAGCAAAACAGTTTTAAATAAGGATTAGATTCAGAGTATAACTTACATCAAAGTGGTATATTCTGAGCCAAGGGAAATTGGCTTGAAGATGGACAGCTAACTAGTGACTGATTGATTTCCCAAAAGACTGCCAATTTGTTATAACTGATCTCAGCTTTTTAAAGACACCTTTACATTCTTCCCCACCCCCTGGGGTTGTGGTCTGTGATACTTTTTTCAATCACCATTTGCATGTTATCTGATTTACAACCCAATTCTACTATGTGACCTAACTTTTCTGTGGAGCATCACACAGACACAATTTTATTATTAATAAATCCCCTATGAATTTGTCCATCTTTTGATACCAAACACGCCTAAATACATTGTATTCGTAGAGCTTGCACTCATTTCCTACAAACCAGTGAATACAAAAGACACAAAATATTTTATGGAAAACCCTGAGCTCCAAGTATTCCCCCCTTTCTCCCTGTACCACAGCACTTCACCAAGAGCTGGTCACCCTTCCAGGCTCTGACCCAGAGGACTGTAGAGTGTAGGACTGTTAGGTTGCAGTCTTGCAGCAGTATAACAACAGTTGTTGCTTTGTAGTGTTAGGAGGTTGTGATACTTCTATAGTGTCACAGTTCTGACCACCCTCTGATTTAGAAACTGGAAGATGGCAGCATTTCAGTGTCTGACACAAGCTAAAGATGAACTCTTTTCATATAGGGAAACTGTGTTTCCCCAGCAGGGCTTTTCTGTGAAGCCCTGCACAACTGAGGGAACGGGGAAAGAGGAAAATGATTTGGGAAAGTTTTCAATAACATGTTTTTTTTGCTGTTTTTGTTTCATACTTCCTGTTCAGTTAATAGGGTATTGAGTATGCAAGCTGCTAAAATAACTTAAATGTACCTTGGTACATTGAGGTAGTTGGGCTACCAAATATTGGAAGGGTGCAACACCATTCTTCTGATGGAAAACTTTCGCAGGTATCAGTCTTCGAAGTGTTCGGATGGGCGGGGATCTGACGATGGGATGACTATGGCACACAGTATGGGTTAGTTATTTGGTTTTCTTTTTGGGATATATTATATTTTATTTTTCATAGTTCGTATGATCTGCAAAGCCTTCATTGAGAAGACAAGCCCTGTGGAAGGCAGCACCAAAACATTACACTCCCACCAGGATGGATATGCTTCACCATAGATCACTCAGACTGGTTTGGTGCTTATTGGCATTTACTCAGAGGAGATGAGTGGGTCTAACCATGCCAAACAAATGCCCCCACACCACAATAGAACCGCCAGACCTTCCAACCTTCTATGGCAAAAAAAATTACAGTGATTTCTGGACCTATGTTCTTTGTATTTCTTTACTTCCAAAACTGCTTTTTTAGGTGTAATCAAGGGTTTAATTCCTGCAACCAAACCATGGTATGTGGCCCACTCTGTCCGTGGTCTGCTCACGGATACTGATATTTGCAGTGAATTGATCCCAAATCTGTTTTGCTTTGTGCCAGTGCAAAGACATGGTGGCGGAGGAGTATGCAATTAACAGTTTCTCAGAATTGATGTTGTCTTTCTAATCCCTGCAACCTGCAAGTTGAGCATCTTTTTCACTATTAGATTGGCCTCTTCGGTATCTAACTATCGTAGACAAAGTATCGGGCCTGTTCAGCATTTTCATACTTTTCTCCCACTATACTGCGATTATGGGATACAACTACAGGGGCTCCAATCTTCTTAATTGCCCCAACAACCCAGGGGTTTTGGAAGAGCCCCCACGCATGTGGTCTTCCTGTGGTTATGGAATCCAGTCCACAATCTGTGCCGCTGGGGCTGGATGAGGTTTTGGGTGGGTTGGGGGAGATGTTCCAATTTAAAAAAAAAATGTTTTTATTTATCTATTTATTTATAGTGATAATCAAGCAGACTTGAGCTTGACATCCACTAGTAATACCAGCAGCACTGCAGACGCCAGATGGGAACTCTCTCGCTGCACACAAAGCTAAAAGTCCAACTCTCCATCTTTGCAAAACTACACTCTTATTGATTCCGGTCAGCAAGCAGCTAATTTCTTTAGACTTTCAGCTACTTTGGGCTTATGGGGCAGATTCAATTGGCCACGTTACTGTAAAAAGTAACGTTGCTGCGCACCATTACCGTTATTACGGTAATTTCAACACTGGCTTGTTGCTCGTGACTCCCTGCGAACCACGAGCAGAAATCTGGGTTCAGTTTACCGTAATACTGGTAGTACATTTATTGCGGCGATATTCTGGGGGGAATTGAATCTCCCCCTATAAGTGTAATTTTGGTAGACAGCATTATTTTCATCTCCCCATAATACTCCACTTATTGATCCCCTAAACAGGATGGGTCCCTTATTTACTTCAGGGACCCTGCCTCCTGCCTATGCAGACATGGCTACTTCCAGTATACTTTGTATACCTCATATAGTGAAATCTGTACATTAAAAAGAAGATTATACTGAAACATGCCTATGTATTGTACATCTCATCCTGCTACATAAAACCACAGCTTATGCCGGAGAGATGCCTTACCATGTAAATGGGAGTACCCAGAAGTCTGTGGAGTGGATTATTTGCACATTGTGACTATGGGCTGTAGCTTGGAAATGTCTCTATCCCTCTTCATTGTCTCTGTAGGTCTTCACATGTGGCCAGAACAACCTTTCCTGCACTGAGGAGGCCAAACAAGGTTGCAAGAGGCTGGCCGTAGGGTAGATGTTCTGTGTTGTCTGTGTGCTTGGGGGATTGAGTCAAAGGTGCATTAGCCAGAAGGCTGTTTCCCTATCTGTGTAGATAATTTGCATATTGCCCCTTAGGAGGTGTAGATTGGAAGTCTTCTTAACTCCTTGTTTTAGTGGAGCTTTTCATAATGGAAAACATGGTAAAAACAGACCTGTTTTCTACCATCTCCCAGCATCATTTGAGGTAAAATAACAGTTTACAATGTAATGCACAGAAACGTCAAACTTAAGGATCAGTGTAACTGATGCTCGAACCATAGGATAGCACTGTGGTTAGCATTGCTGCCTCACAGCACTAGGGCCATGAGTTTGTTTCCGATCATGGCCTTATGTGTGTGAAGGTTGTTCACCACATGTTTACTGCCACACTCCAAAAACTTACCGGTACAGTAACTGACAAAATGGACCCAAGTCGCGTGTGTGCATGGTAGGGAATTTAGAGTGTAAGCTCCTATGGGGCAAGGACTGCTGTGGATGATAAATATTCTCTGTACAGCGCTGCAGAATATGATTACATTATAATAAATAGATCTATACTTTTGAACTCTTAGGGGCATATTCAATTCTCGGCGGAAACGCAGAAAATCCTGCGGTCCGCGCACTTGGTAATAGTGCATGGAAAAACCGTTATTACGGTAATAGTTTACGTAAATACCGTTAATACGGTAATTTTCTCGCTGGATTTCAGCTCGCAGCTCCCTGAGCCGCGAGCTGAAATCCAGCTAACTACTACCGTAATAACGGTAATAGTTTTTACGCAGCGGGTCTTCCGGAGAATTGAATATGCCCCTAAGGGGCATATTACCGTTATTACGGTAATAGTAAGCTGGATTTCAGCTCCCTGAGCTGCGAGCTGAAATCCAGCGAGAAAACTACCGTAATAACGGTATTTACGCGCACTATTACCGTAATGACGGTAATAGTGCGCGCGCCGCAAGATTTTTGGCGTTTTCGACATCAATTGAATATGCCTCTTAGCTTCTTGAGACTCTTTGGTTAGTGCCTGTGAATAAAGTTTGTGCTAATATACCCAAAGCATCTCTGGTTCTTTGAAATACAACAAAGGAGAACTGAAGTAATTTCGGACCAATAGGTGTAACACTAACTAGCGCCTGTGCTGTACATAGCTTCGCGTGTTGTTTTGCCTACATCATCATGCCCCCCAAAAGCAGCACATCTGCCTGATTCTTCTAACAGTCTACGTGTCCGGACGTGTGATGATGTCAGGTGACCTGGTACATGTTTGACCCTCATTAATGTAATAAGTAACGTGACTGAAGGACTCTTTATGTAAAGTGTCATATTAGTTTATTTAAAAATAGCAAATGCTGCCTATGTAAGTGTGTGTCTTACTGACAGACTGAAACGGAGCATAGTTAATTTGGTATATAGTTTTAGCCATCATTGCTCATACAGCGTACAGCCTTAGGTTTTATGTGCAAGGATCTTGTTTAAATAACGTACTCGGTGAGTCAGCACAATGTCAGTGACACCAGTAACGGAGGAGATGTGTCATCATATGAATCATATTTGCGCTAAGCACCCTATGGAGAAGACTATTGAAGAACATTGTGCGCCCTTATAACAGTGGGGAAGACTTAATTTGGGTCTAGCTGTGTGTGCTGATATCTGCCAGCATTTGAAGTGGACATAAATGTATCGTACAGTAGAACTCCCTCAGCCTGCAGACAGATAGATAGTGGCCAAAAAAAGCACTGAGGAGAGGAAACCTGACAATATCAGGAAAAGTAAAGGCATCCACTTTAGCCTGTTCTACAGATTGCTAATGTCCTGTATGTGTGTATATGCAGAATACTCTTTTCCACAGAGAGAAATCATCACGCACAGTGTCTGTCTTTTATCATCTAGTACAATAGAGAATGAAATTCAGCACTGAGCTCGCTATATCACTTATTAATCTCTGAGACGGAGCAGAAATCTTGTCATGCAATGGGACCTCTGAGGTCTGTAACACTTTTATAGAAATAAACTCAGCATGCGGGTCTGTGTATGTGTGCCAGAGGAATCTTTATGTATTATCTGCTGAAAATGTGTATTGTTTACTTGGCTCATTAGCAGATTTATCTGAATACTTTGGATTTCAGTTTTTATTATTTGTTTTGTAGATTGCATAAGTTCTTTTCTTTTGTTTCTCATGTTGTAATGACTCGGATATACGAATGTATTTAATCAGACTGATCCTTGTGCCTCTCAGATTAATATGGAGCGCAGGGAAGAAAGGCGGAGGGCTTTAAATTCGGCAGTGCTAAGATGTGATTGAAATATAGCAAGTGCAGTTGGGGGCCTTTGTGAAAATTGGTGCAAAGGAAAATAGGTTGCTATAACAACACTACGGGCCTGATTCATGCAGGAACATAAACAGCAATATTGTGTGTACAATCCCTAAGATCACTCTGCGCATGCACAGAACCAGCTCAGACGCCACAGAGCGCAGCCACGTTCAATCCGTCTGCGAGCGCAAAGGACACTTACTACACTCTATGATATCAGGGAGGTAACGGGCCGGGAAAGGGCGTTTGCCCATAGTCACTGTACAGTAAGGGCGTGCCAATCGCGAGTGCACGCAGCAGCTTCCGATTCAAGCTTTGGGTATCTAAAGAGTGTAGATATGGAGCACTAAGCTCCTTCTCCTGTGATCCCCGGTGGTCTACTGGGAGAGGAAGTGGGGCAATGACCGGCCGTCCGCATGTCGCTACTGCAGATGCGTGGACTGGAAGTTCGGGTTTGCACTGTTGTATGTGAAGGAAAGAAAACACATGCACTTGTATACCTTATAAGTGACCTGAGGCTGTATTATTAAAACGGAGCCTGCCCGTAACGTTACTGCACGGAGGAGCAGAGTCCAACAAGTTTACAACCTGCATATATGGGGTTGGGTACGATAGACCGATGAGGAAAAATCTAACATCGACGAGCCCTACAAATAAAATCCGAAGTTTCAGCAAAACCGATTGAAAAATAAACAGACTTACCTTGAAGCCGACGCTGGAGATATCCGATTGGATCACCATGCTGACAGCAAGTTATTCCAAACATCTGGACACATATATATCCAGTATTACAACGAAAGCAATAGGAGAAGTGATGGAACAGTATACACCCCACCCCCCCACCCCACTTCCACCACTGTACTTATCCTAATTATGCACAGGGCACTGAAATGCTGTTTCGTTACATTATAATAAAATTCCAGGCCAGAGCAGATTTATAAATGGGTCTCTTTGCCTGTGTGATTCCCATCTACATGTTTTGTATTTACACGGCATCCTGTACTTTCTGGGCCTGAGTCATTAAGGAGAGCAAAAAAAAGCATAAAAAAGGAGTAACTTTGCACCTGGGCAAAACTATGTTGCATTGGAGGGGGAGGTAAATTCAAAATGTGGGGACAGATTAATAGTTTGGGTAGGGCATGTGCTAGATTAACTTTAGATATCAGTGTAAAAATAAAGCTATGAAGTATTTGTGTGCTACATGAAAAAAAACAGCCAATATTTAACTTATGTGCAAAATAATAAACTAATTTGCACCCCTTGCATTGTAACATGGTCTGTCCCCAGGGCAGGATTAACCCTAGGGCTAACTGGGCTATAGCCCAGGGGCCTCGGGCATTCAGGGGGCCCTTCAAAGTCCTCAGCAGCATTATTGAGTTTGTGAACTCTCGCGAGATCTCCTCAGTAAGGAGCTTACAGCGCGCCACGGAAGGAGGACTGCACTGACAGGTAAGCGCTTTGGGGGGGGCTCATGGGGGGCGGCGGGCGGCTCACATCGGGGGCCATCACGGGGAAATTGAGGCCCCCTTAGCCCAGGGGCCTCCATTCCCTTAATCCGGCCCTGTTTGTCCCAGAGAACATTTACTCTTTTTTTTTTTTTTTTCCTTTCCTTAATGACTCAGGCCCTCTGTTTTCTTAACTCAAAGCCTTTAAAGGGTCATAGCACTATAGCAGTTTACTAGTAAGTAGCTCACATAGCGAAAGACAAAATCAATTGATCCAGAATTCTTTTGAGTGTCAGTAACTGGTGCTGAGGGCAATTCTACTAATCTTGTGGATACACTGAAATAGAGCTCACAAAGAGATGTCTGCTTTCAGCCCTACGGGCTTGAATGGTCCACTGCGGGATATAACGCTGACTTGTGAGACCCAATCCGCTAATTATTTCCATGAGGTGAGGCGGAGCTGCACGTATCAGTAATGCAGTAAAAAATAATTGAATATACAATACTCATCCTGCCAATTACTTCATTAAAGGTTTAACAGTGGCATACAGCAATCACAATAGACCTGGTAATCTGGTTCTTGCTAAAGAAGAACTTAACAATGCATTCTAAGATATTACAATAGCACCACATACATACGTGCAGGAGGTCCCAGATTAATAATACGTTTGTGCAGACTGTGTATCTACTATAATAATAGTGTTAAGCTATTATAGCCTTAAAGGACCAGGAACTTAAAATAGACATTATTGAAGTAACTCAGTACTAAGAAAATGCTAGAAAAGAAGATATTATTGCAATATTATCAATAAGTCACCTAGCAGTTGATTCCATAGTACTTTTACCTCACAAATTGCCCTAAGCAAATGTTCTCCAATTTAATTAAATAAGGACACATGAGACTTGTTTGGCGATGAAAATGTCACAAAATCTATTCAAAAGCCAATCAGGTACCAGCCATTACTGCGCCAAATTATGCCAACCAAACGAAAAACATACTCTGACACTTGTGGCAGCGGAGCCCAACCCACCCACTTTTGGGTTACTAGCTGGAACCCGCCCACCAAAAAGCGGAGCCTCATAACTCCCCAAGGGGGAGTGTTACTAACATGAACCTCCCTTTTGAGGGCGAGTGCTCCACCACCACCCGAATGCGACATTGACGGTTGCTGATTGGCCTGCTTCTCCGCCTCGCCGAGAGCAACCTGAAACAAAACCACTGATAATACATAAAGCAAACACCGACAAACGCCACGAGGGACTGGGCCGGAGGGGAAATTTACAGTGACAGAGAAAGTAACCAGCCCATTCCTAAGCTTATAAAACCTCTCCAGCCAGAGAGACAAGGGAAATGCAGTACTATTAAGTTACTTGTGATATTCTGCTGCTTCTTGGCTGCTGAGAGTGATGTGAAGCACTGAGTAACTGTAGCACTAATTACAATTTTTGTATTCATTTAATTGGGTGTGAGTGGGAGATTAGTATTCATTTTGTTGTATTACTCATACTTGCCAACTTTGGAGATCTCCAAAAGTTATCCATGTCTTCGGGCGTGGCCACGCTAATCTCGTCATTAGCCCCCTCCGTTATACAATACCAATTTCAGAGTATTCTAACTGGACGGGGCCAGAATGACACGAATCGCCTCGCCCACTTCACCACCGAAGCGGGCAGGATTTGGGAGGTTGTCCTGCTCTCTCCTCGGAGTCCGGGAGAGCGTCCAAAAATTTGGGAGTCTCCCAGACATTCCGAGAGAGTAGGCAACTATGGTATTACTTTACAAAGTATTACATTATATTATTTTGGTAAGATGGTCAAGAATAATTTATGTAAAGGAGAATAATATTAGTATGTATTTTTAATGTACAGCTTATTTTACATTATGTTTTATTTAAAATATGTTATTACATTTATATATACATTGTACTTTTCTATGTTTATCATTATTGCAGCAAGTGTTTTTTTAGTATTTTTTGCTTTTTTTCTGAAGCCAAGTATTTAGAAACCCCCCTCTAAAAATCCTGCATTTGCCACTGTCAGACAAACAAAGTACACATACTTCCTTGGGGCCCTATCGAAATTGTGGCTCCCACAATCCCTGTTCCTACACCATTGTTTTGCAAGTAACACTCATCATACTGCTCTTAACCACCGTTACTGTGGAGGAAGCCATTTTGTGGTCTAGGTTTCACAATGTTTAACAGTATTCTTTATTTTGCTGTTTTTTTCTCTGCAGGTGAGAAGTATGAGCTTCATGCAGGAACAGAGTCCACCCCCAGTGTTGTAGTCCACGTCTGTGACAGTGACTTGGAGGAGGAGGAGGACCCAAAGAATTTACCTAAACCTCGTATCATCCCGACACGGCGCCCCGGCATGCCCCCGACCAAGTCCAAGTGACATGTTCTTATAGCACAGTGTTAATCCTTATAACACAGATCTATCTCCTCTTTTCTCTTAGAAAGTAGGATTGTCTCATTTTTATAGGGATGTTATTGCCACACAGTAATATGATCATGTGACCATATGAAAGCTGTAGTCAAATCATCATTAACGGGCTCCGTGTCTGGGACACCTCGAAAACATGACGATCTTACAAGACCTCCAGATACTGAACGTGTTATTAAAGGACGGGATCTCTTTACTGAAATAAAGTTAACATATCAGAAAGGCAAAAAAAAGTTGGCGCCTGTTCACACTAACGCGTTTCATGTTTCTGCTAAAACCCCCACAAGAGCGCAGGGCAATGATGCGTTTTGGATGCACTTAGCAGGACGCCATTGCATGAACAGAAAAACTAGCGTAAACAGATGAAAAAAACGCACAACCCAACATTATCGCGTAGGCGTGAATGAGCTCTATTAAGAAATATGTATTTAAAAGGTAGTGTGGTTTTATGGTGAATGCAAAATGCGTTGGTGTGAACAAGCCCCTCCTAATTGTTTTGTTTAATGTTTGCAATTCAGGTTATTTTGTTGTGAGGAGTAGACACACCAATCATTTTGTAAAGTTGTGTGTTTTGTGTCTTTGAAGTGGACTCGTCGCCGACATGCAGCGGAGGCAGCCATTGAATGGACTGAACCAAGTTAATCAGCCTCTCCATTCGCTGGGTGTTAGAGACCACGCCTCCGTGATGTCTCCAGCTCCTAGTGAACGGATTAGCTGAACATTGGTTTATATAAAGTCTGGTTCAGCTGTGTATAGGCGACCAGTCCTCGTATAATGTTATAACTTAAGAACTGGGCGGCTGTTCTGAATGTCCCATTGGAAAAACCAGCAGTTATTTTTCATTTGCTGATTTTTATTTTCAGCTAATAATCCAGTAGTGGTTTAATGTATCATTCTATCTGTTTCGCTCTCTGTCTGGGGCAACACTTGTGTGTGTGTGTATATATATATATATATATATATATTGGTTTACTAATCTGCACGAAGTAAGACAGGGTGTTTGTTTTTGTTTCCCATGTTACGTAGCGGCTGAATGCATGAGCCACCTACCGTACAAGCACAATGTATTGCCACATCCGCAAAGCATTGTTTTCATATATTATTATTATTATTATTACAATATCCTTAAAAAAATAAAATCAATGGCCTGTAAACTCATACGCCAAATAAAGCTAAAGTAGTACCTTTGTAAATATGGACATTCTCTGAACATACAATTTAAATTACCAATTAAAAATGAAATCTTAATCATTATAGAAATCCAATTGACATTCATCTGATCTTTTTCGGGCATGGCAGTGAGTGAAGTCAGACATTGATCAACTGATAGGTTGGATCTCGTCCAGTGTAGCCACGTTGTATGTTGATTCTCCTCTTAGCCGTAAGATTGCTTGTTTGGTGGTTGGCCATCGTTATTTATAAAAGCGCCAATTTTATTAAACTTTAATAAAATTTGCTGTTTTAAATAATGATAACAAATCGCAGAGAATCTGCGATTTTAAATTGCCGCTGATTGATACATTTACCCCGAGGGCCTGATGCTAAGTAGGATGTGCGCCCATGAGCGTAATATAAAATAAGGGCAATCTAACGTAGGCCAAGCGGTAAGGGCACATTCACGCAAATGTGGCCGAGGCAGACCTATATATGTCTGTCAGGAGCCGTATCTTTTACACCTTTACAAGTGCAAATGAACGCTGATGACGGTCGCCAGCGCTAGCTAGCAGCTTCTGATTGGCTGATGACAAATTCACCTCTGAAACTGATAGACACTGCATTGATCATGCATACATTGTAAGATTTTTACGGGATATTATAGGATTTTATAAACAATTGTTTTTGCTGTTTGATTTGTATGCAAAGGAGTATTATATCTGCCTAATAGCGAATGTGTTTTTCGCTATCAAACCAAATGTTGTGTATTGGCATGTGGGTGCTGATACGCCTGATTTGAGCCTGACATAAACTTGGCATATATACTACAGGTAGAACTGGACGCACCTTGAGATCTCTCAAACACAACATACGGGCACAAATATGCTATTTTTATGAGCGCCGGCTTTTAGTGTGAATTACATCCTACATATGTCCAATTCAGCATCAGGCCCCAAATCAGCATTTTCCTAGGTCACATTTAGGCAACCTGTGGTTCTGTTGTAGCTGATGGGGCATGCTGGGGTTTGTAGTTCCAAAAACAAGTGCAGTTGCCTTCCTGTCTGTGCCAAAACCAGAAACTTTTACAATCTGCTTTTCATTGCACACAACAAAATGGCCGACTGTCTGACAAGAATCCTTCCGGGTATCCTCTCTCATTGTACTAGTAGCATTAGCCAGTTATCACTATCAGGTAAGGGAGGTCATCGCAAAGGGGTAAATAATGTAAAAAAAAAAAAAAAAATCGGATTAATATGCAATAAGAAAATGTTAATTGACATTTCTGAGGTAAAATAACTATAAAAATGTCATTTTTAAAAAATCTGTTTGTAGGAATGAGTAAGGGTGTAAAGCAGCACCATTGATTTCAACTTTATCCAAAATTTGTCTCCCTCCTTGATTTATATACTGAGGGCCTGTCAACTACACACAATGGAAGCCGCCATTTTGTTGGCTAAACATAAGCTTATTATGAGAATGCAGCATATGGTACTTTGTCATGAAATGTGGTCATGGAATACCTCAGCGTCACTGATAACTAATTAAAAGATTGGCCGCCATCTTATGAAGAGGCGTTCAGCCTACAAAATGATCCACTTCACTGTGTGTAAGAAGCCATTTTGTATTTCAGTGATGTCACTGATTCCTGGTTAAATTATTGACTGTATTTCACCTTTGGTTCCGCCCACAAAATGGCCTCCACCGTGTGTAAGTAACAGGTGCTCTTTATAGCAGTTTTTCTTTACTCTGCTACTGAGAGCCAAGGCTGCACAAACACCATTTGTCCTCTTTGCCTTTGTTTTGACAGCTGATAAAAGATAATAATTTGGCAGTGACATCAGTATTACAGTTAGTCTTCGTGTAGCAAACATGCTAACTTACTTAAAATTAACATTTAAAATGCAAACAAATATTTTAAATATATTAATACAGCATAATAGGAGCATTTTGGCATCAAAGCAGCAAGCAATGGTGTTGATTTGCTAAAACATCTATCTTTTTAAAGAACAACACTGTGATTGGGGGAGACTGAAATATTAGCCTAACTACAATAGAGGGGCCAGACAGATAATGCCACTTGTAGTGTTTAGCGAAAGTCTGGAGGTGAGATACAACGTTAGGAATCATCTGTATTTCCGGGACAGACCCTGTAACATCCTCGGGCCATTATCCTGTCTTGCATATAGATTCTCAGCATGGCGGAAGTCATATTGTGTACAAATAACAGTGGTCAATGTTACGATTAGTACAAGTCTATGTTCAGTATTCCTGACGCATTTCACCATAGCCTAAAAGAACAGAGATTGTTGCTAGATACAGACAAAATGTGTTCAAGCAAATGCATTTTTTGTACATTTGTATAATCGCCTGAGTATGGTGTTTTGTATAAATTAGTTACAATTTAAGTAGAAAAAAATAAATAAACTCTGATTATTTAGGCTGCTTGTCTCCAGTTATTTAAAATCGTGATATTGACTTTAAACGACGAATTAAACACAAAAGAAACCCGCATAATCTACAGACTACATTTCTGTGAGGCTAAATAATTATCCTATGTTGGTTTATAAATATAGTGGAAACGTAGCAAGTGAGGCCATACTGAATGCAAACAAAAGGGAGCTGGACCCAATCAGGACTGAAGACTATGCAGGGAATGATACAATATATATTACATTAACACATGGAAGGAATTGCTTCACTGTGACCATCCAGCCGACAGAACCTGATTTGTAAATAAACCACCTCCTGCATGGTGAGTACTGTATCGGATCCTTCCCTATGATGCTCATATTCATTAACACAGACACACATGCCTGCCGAAAATCCCAATTAGAAAACCATGACTCTGGTCCATGGAAGCCCCTGATCCGCCCAAGACATGCCATGATCAGACTTTACCAAGCCAACTTTTGCAAAGACCCTCCCCTTTTCTGATAAGTCACACCTCTTTAGTTATTGAAAACTGGGTCTGTTGGCAGACATGTGCAAATATATGACAATCTGTTACTCACCTATGTACTCTCCATCACCTTTCCATCCCAGCACTGAAAGAAATTCAGAATAAGCTCCACCCACTTGTGTGGCAAGATCTGCCCAATTGCAGATGTTGATGGAAGCTCCACCTACTTAAGGGTGCTGGCCAAGCCCCTTGTGTCAGGATAGACCGCCTATGCCACCCTGTCTGTTGTTGCTGGGAACCGGCTGGGCTTACTCTGCCACCGTTCCCTTTCATTATTCCGAATACGCCCCTCCTGCCGCAGTGGGAGGGGCCTGCTGCCATCACTGAGCTCCCTCTATGGCACTCAGAACCACCTTCCTTATGGGTAACTGACGCTGCCAGCCTACCTCGTTGCTGGTGTACATGGGCTGGTACTCCTGACCTCTTACTATGGATCCGGGTTGCTGTGGATGGATCCCCCCCTGGCCTATCACACTGACCAGAGCTGCAGGTAGCAGGCAGAGTGATGGTACTGGAGAGCTGGGTCCAACCTCAGAATCAGCCGGAGAACGGATTAGAGTTTGGTTCTAATCTGTAGGTCACAGGATTTGCAGCATGGAAGATATTTTCAAGCAGGTCTATGAAACAAGTGATGTTTAGTTCACTGTTTGAAGGTACCAGTGTTCAGGTCAGATGAAATCAGAAAGATACATTTCAGTGTACAAGTCAGTGCATTTTATACAGATTTGGACACAGGCTATTTTTAGAATCAGGATGTAATATTTTACAAATCCAGTGATGTCTTGCATCTTGTCTTTAGACACAGGAAATCAAGTAACATGGTCTTAATTAACCCTTCCTGCCTTCAAAAGGCCTCACATTTCATAAGATCCAATCAACATGAATCCTCTCTTAAGACTAGCAGGATACACATTCCCAAAGACAGGTACAACAAAGCATTTTCTTGTACCAAGATATGCAAAAGGCCCTCAAAACAAAGACTTATTGTATCAGATATACATCAGAAATAAGGTATTTGCTTTTGAAAGGTTAAAACAGAAAAAAATAATTTTCTACCCTGGTCTCAGAAATAACGATTTCCTATCTCACAATATACACAATATCAAAAATAAGTGTACGTGCAATTATATAAATAAGCGCCCTGCGCTATTTCCTTTAAATAAATTTATACCAAAAGTTATTTATTAGTGGTCCAGTCACACCCAGGTGGACTGGCATTGGGCAGGTCTGGATTGATATATTTTGCACCCTTAGGCCTTTGCTCACATAGTAGCTGTCCATGGTCCCAGCTGTACAAAATAAATATCTGAAAATAATACAAACCAAGGAGAATACAAAACAAATGTGTCATTGTCAGCAGTTAAAACATCGACTGGGTGTGAAAATAATATCAGACTGGTAGTCGGTTATAGTTCATTTCTCTGCTCTTCCTTATATACTGTTTATGGAGTTATAATATCTCGCCTATGTGCATTCCTAAACTATATTTTAACAACGGTTCCCAGAGTTTTTATCCTAATTCTAACACCATCTATTAATGACAGAGTTAAAGTTTAAAAATTGGCCAATTTCTGCTGTTTCCAAACTCACATAGTTATACCCTGGCTCTAAAACATAATGAGGGATAGTTTATCACTTTCGTCAGTAGGACACCAAATTTAATATACTGTATATATATATATCAAGTGGAGATTTAGAAGTGGTGGTATGGAAAATAGTAGATTTGAATACTATTCAATACTATTGAATACTATTTGAAATATCCTCTGAAGAAGTAACTTTGTGTGATAAAACGCGTTAGGATGGAATAACAAGAATGTACATTTAGATTTGGATCTCCAAGCGATTATTTGCCATGAGAATGCATTTGTGAAAGTTCCGATATTGGGTTTTATTCAGCAGTCTGAATCGTGTGGTCTCGCCGCTAAGATACAAATGGGTGATCAGCCCTAAGGACGGCAACTATATCCAGGTTGGACAACCCTATTTCATGAACTTTTTACATTTACTAGTCCTCATGCTTGAACTGTGTGGTACCATTCTGACATTTGAGAATTAATAGTGTGGCCGCATCAGAGTTTGTTCATCACAGTGAGGAAATCATTCAAAGTTTTTATATGTGCATATATATATATATATATATATATATATATATATATATTTCCCATTTGTGAAGAAGACCTGTATATTTGAACAATCTGTGTATAGAAGATTTGCTTTTATTTGGCTTATAATAAGAAAGAACAAGTCCTCTATATTATTGAACGGAAGCTTTTCATTACCGCCCATGCTAGCAGCGAGGTAGTGAATTATTTTCAAGCCGGCACCTGAGTGGGATTTAACAGTTATTTGTGAGACATTCATTTTGAGGCTGATGAATTGAGGCATTCAATCGTATTTGTAAACCATTTTTATTTTAGGGCTGCATGTTTTATGCCTTACATTTTTATCTTACTTAATGCTGGATTTTGTATCCATTATTTTAGTAGTTCAATATTGTTTTACAAGAAGTTGAAGTATGTTTCAGCGATATGTTAGATCAGTGCACTGATCATGAGATTTATTGATTTATTATCACTGAATATTGTTTTTATTATATTGTACATTATTACATATTAAATTGCTTATATATTTGATATTTTGTATTCCATGAATTTATACATGGAGTAAATGCCACTCTCAGCGCTGTGTGTACGTCTTTTGAATTCAGTATATCCCCAGTAAGAACCAATACAGAGTATTAAAGACATAATTAAAGAAGTTGTACTGTGCAATTAGATATTGGCAGGGAGCAAACAGGATGTCAGGTAGTGGAGCAATGATTTGTAAAGATTCAGATCGTGATAAACCATTCACCATATCATACAGAGATTATTAAGCCTTAACCGCATGCCCCATACATTTTGGGGAACAGTGGAATTAAACATATTCTTTGTATTAGCTCTGTTGCCCATTGTGGCTCTACAGGTGTAAACACATCACTTAGCAGTAATACTAATACACATCGCACTAGCTCCCTCTACCTCCCATATTCTGTTTAACCATAATTGGATCATAAGTAGAAATAATTCCGAGCAGATGGAACAGACATCTGTTTGTTCTGCTCTTCTCTGATGCTTCCACCTCTACAAGCTGCACATGTTCAGGCTGACAGCTCCCTGTGTGTCTGGATGGCAGGAGACCTCTCTGGGGAACGGGACCTGAACACCTGAAACTGGCGGCATTACAAAGACCACTAGGACAGAAATGATTCACTGTGAACATACAGAGGGAGTAAGTACATGTTGCATGATGCCGCTCCGGCACCAAGTCGGAGGTGTGGAATGGCTGCCTGGCTCCAGGTCTAGGGAGAAAAAGTTGTAGGATTGACAGCTGCCTCTTCTTTCAGCTTAGTACCCTTTTTTCTTATATTTTAAGTTCCCACTGACAACTTTTTTTAATACATATTTGATAGGTATCTTCTGCTGGAAACGAGGTAACGAGTACGTTGCGTGGGTTTCCTCCGGGTGCTCCGGTTTCCTCCCACACTCCAAAAACATACTGTTAGGTTAATTGGCTGCTATCAAAATTGACCCTAGTCTGTGTCCATCTGTGTATTAGGGAATTTAGACTGTAAGCCCCAATTGGGCAGGGACTGATGTGAGTGAGTTCTCTGTACAGCGCTGCGGAATCAGTGGCGCTATATAAATAAATGATGATGATGGTGGTCATGTCCATCAGTAGTTTGCACTTACAGCTTATACTTTCCATGTTTCTACCCTTTTTTCATTTTCCCCTCGGCATCTAACATAGTCCAGTTGGACCGTTTCCCTTTTTATCTTTTTCTGCATTTTGTGCCATAAAATGTTCCAGTAATTTCTGTTTTTGTAATTTTTCTGACTGTGTATTTTTGTAAGTGTCTAGTTCACGTTCTACCAATGCAAACATTTCATAAATACGTACCGTCTATAGAACTGGATGGCAAATGCGTACCGTCTATAGAACTGGATGGCAGATACGTACCGTCTATAGAACTGGATGGCAGATACGTACCGTCTATAGAACTGGATGGCAGATACGTACCGTCTATAGAACTGGATGGCAGATACGTACCGTCTATAGAACTGGATGGCAGATACGTACCGTCTATAGAACTGGATGGCAGATACGTTCCTTCTATAGAACTGGATGGCAAATACGTTCCTTCTATAGAACTGGATGGCAGATACGTACCGTCTATAGAACTGGATGGCAGATACGTACCGTCTATAGAACTGGATGGCAGATACGTACCGTCTATAGAACTGGATGGCAGATACGTACCGTCTATAGAACTGGATGGCAAATACGTTCCTTCTATAGAACTGGATGGCAAATACGTTCCTTCTATAGAACTGGATGGCAGATACGTTTCTTCTATAGAACTGGATGGCAGATACGTACCGTCTATAGAACTGGATGGCAGATACGTACCGTCTATAGAACTGGATGGCAGATACGTACCGTCTATAGAACTGGATGGCAGATACGTACCGTCTATAGAACTGGATGGCAGATACGTTCCTTCTATAGAATTGGATGGCAAATACGTACCGTCTATAGAATTGGATGGCAAATACGTACCGTCTATAGAAGTGGATGGCAAATACGTACCGTCTATAGAATTGGATGGCAAATACGTACCGTCTATAGAACTGGATGGCAGATACGTACCGTCTATAGAAGTGGATGGCGAATACGTACCGTCTATAGAATTGGATGGCGAATACGTACCGTCTATACAATTGGATGGCAAATACGTACCGTCTATAGAACTGGATGGCAGATACGTACCGTCTATAGAACTGGATGGCAAATACACACCGTCTATAGAATTGGATGGCAGATACGTACCGTCTATAGAAGTGGATGGCGAATACGTACCGTCTATAGAACTGGATGGCAGATACGTACCGTCTATAGAACTGGATGGCAAATACGCACCGTCTATAGAATTGGATGGCAGATACGTACCGTCTATAGAAGTGGATGGCGAATACGTACAGTCTATAGAACTGGATGGCAGATACGTACCGTCTATAGAACTGGATGGCTTTGCTCAGTTTAGGGTGTTTTTTCTCCCGTTATATTACTGCACAGTTGGGCTTTTCACCGTGTGTGTTTTACACACTGGAACGGACTGCTAGACCCCATAAACCACCGTTGTGTAAACTGCCTTGTGTGTGTTTTTCCCTAACTTTAAGTTTGGGATATATTTCGATTTTACCCCTTTACCCCAATTATTCCTGGCCCCTTGGAAAACGTAAAATGAGGGTTTGACTGTATATGTTTAAAAAAAATGGGACGTGCTGGAGTTTGGGGGTCGTCTGAGTTTTGCCCCTATGGGGCAGCACAGGTAAATCGGACACCACAATACATAATCCGTATACAAGTGTCTGTTTGATTTCACTCCCTTGTGGGTATAGCCGCGAAGTTACAACATGATATAAGCAGACACTCTGAATGTGGATTCATTCATAAATTAAAGTAATAAGTCTCTAAAGAGTATATTATTCTAGATCAGTGATGGGGCAACGTGAGAGAGATGGAGGGCCGTACGCCCAGCCCTCCAGCCTTCAAAAGGGGCCACACAGAGGAAGGAAGGAGGGAGAGAGTACAAACCCACCTCCTCCGGGTATACCCGGAGGAGGTGGGTATGCAGTATGCACTGTGCAGGGGAGGTCATGTGACGCAGAAGTCAGCTATTATTATTATTAGTTTTATTTATAAGTTGCCACAAGATATCTGCAGCGCCTTACAGGTTACAAACAATAAGACAGTACAAGGTAGAACAGTACAGTATCATAAACCAGTAACACCGAGCCTGATTCATTAAGGGAAAGTAAGGCAAAAAAATTAGTAAGTTTTCTCCTGGACAAAACCATGTTACAATGCAAGGGGTGAAAATTAGTATATTATTTTGCACATAAGATAAATACTGACTGTTTTTTCATCTAGCACACAAATATTTGATAGCTTTATTTGTACACTGAAAATTAATGTTGATCTAGAACATGCCCTGCCCCAAATATAAATCTGTCATCACATTATAAATTTACCTCCACGTCCAATGCAACATGGTTTTGTCAACGTACAAAGTTACTCACTTTTTTGCCTTACTTTCCTTCATGAATCAGGCCCAATAAGTTTAGTTTTGTCTTTGTTAAGTTTAAGAAATCTCAAGGACATCCAGGAGATGGCAGAGGGGCAAGCAGACACCCAAGAGAGGAGGGAGGGAGAGCGATCAGGAGATGAGAGTTAGAGTTGGTTGTCATTGGCTTAGAAGTGGAACTGGAGGATGAAAGGACTGATGAGTTCACCCAGGGAGGAGGTGTGCAGAGAAAAGTGCAGGGGACCCAGAACAGAACCCTGTGGGACACCTACAAGAAGGGTAGGATGAGGAACCACAGGTGGAAACAGAGAAGGAGCGGTTGGCAAGGTAAGGATGATGCCAGATGAGGTGAAGGGTGTGAAGCAGGAGAGGGTGTTCCAGGCAGCAAATAGGCCCGGGAGGATAAGAAGAGAGAAATGGAACCTGGATTTGGCCAAAAGGAGATTGTTGGAGACTTTAGCAGTTTCAGTGGAGGGAAGGGGGCAGAAGCCTGATTGGAGAGAATTAAGGAAGGAGTGGTCAGAAAATAAGTGGTGAGATGGCTGCAGACAAGACCCTAAAGTATTTTGGAGGCAAAGGGGAGAAGAGAAATGGGGCAGTAGTTAGAGTGAGGTGGGGTCAAGATTAGTTTTGTTTCTAAATGGGTGAGATGAGAGCATGTTTAAAGGATGAGGGGAAGATGCCAGCAGAGAGGGACAGATTAAAGAGGAGAGCAAGGTGAGACCAGGTGGTGGGGGAGAGGATGATATGAGAGAGTGGACTTCATCACCCGAAGAAGGGGGTGGAAGGAGTGCAGGACTTGGTGGCTGGGAACGGGGGGGGGGGGGGGGGGGGGCTGTGGAGTGGAGGGGGCGGCAGAAGAGTGATTGCAGAAGGAGTTTTCGTGTCTGATGGCCTAGAAGTCAGTGCCAGTTAGGAAGGATGGGAGGGGGGGCACAGGAGTGTGTTGAAAGTGGCAAAAGGGTGGCAGGGATTGGAGTTCATAAAAATAATCTCTCAGGCGCTTACACTATATAATATAAGGACCTATTGTCGCTACCTATCTATGGGGTGCTAATCCCTAAATAAAAGCAATAGAAAGGTGCGGCAAAAGCTAAAAAAAAATCTTAAGAAATATGCCGGAAATTGTGTGGTTCTATATTAAAAAAAATATTTCACATATAAAATAATTGTTAAAAAACTAGATATAAACAGATATCAATATCTAAAAAATAACTTATAATAACAGCTTGATTCAAATGCTACTGAATGCTACTATATACAAACATCAACAAACAGATTCAGAAACTACAACATACTCATGCATGCACCTTTAACAGAATATATATCTTAGTTGTCAAAACAGTTCTCTGTATCTCTATTAATGTGGCAGGGATTGGAGGACTGGGAAGGGATGAAGGATTTAAAGAAGGATTGTTTAACGAGGGAGAGAACTAAACTGTAATCCCACCAGTGGTATTCAGCGGTAAGAGAACACTTTTGGAGGAAGCGGGTAAATTTGGAGTGCTCTGGTTGGGGTGTGACGGGGCGGCAGCATCAAGAGCGGTGGTGAGGGGGGTATGGTTATAGAGGGAGGCTGCCTGGACGGGGCAGGCCACAGTGGATAGAGTGGAGAGGAGAATTTTGAGATAAGAGGACAGAATAGCAGGATTGGTTGATTGGGGCGTGGTGAGCGTCAGCTGACCCCGTTTGATAAAATCAGTAGCAGCCGGCTGGGCCAGGGGAAGGCTCGTGGCCCGCTGGCAACCCATGGGCCGCCTGTTGCCCACTGCTTTTATAGATATTTCTTTTGTTTGTGACACAGATATAGATATTAATGTTATTATATTGAAACCATCCAAGGTGAATTAGTAATGAGGTTCTTAAGTGTGAATGAACAATTTATATAAACTATGAATTGATGTGATATTTACTGTGTATACGACAAGCGATAAACATCCTAGTAACAGTGAACATTTTATTACTGGGGACATTCTCTTATATTATTGCTGGAGATATATACAATAGTTCGCTCCATCTTATTGGTGGAGAGCCAAAAAAAGGTTTTCTTGTATGTAGACTTATTTTAACCCTTTAGCCGCTTGTACATTGGGCTTAAAAAAAACAACACATGGATTGAATTGCAGCCAATAGAAGCAGTGATTGTTGAACGGATTTACATCCATGCGTGACCATACTGTACATGCCTCATAGCACTAAGGTCATGGGTTAGATTCTGACCAGGGCATTATCTGTGAAGAATTGGTATGTTCTCCCCATGTTTGCGTGGGTTTCCTCCAGGTGCCCACTTTCTGCCCACACTCCAAACACATACTGGTAGGTTAATGGCCTTGCACTGAAATTAACTCTACTGTGCATATGTGTTATAGGAAATATAGATTTTGGGGCAGATTTATGAATCAGAAGCCGTTTGTGGCTGGGATCATCGGTGCCCAAGGGCCCTTTAACACCGTACCCCTGATGGCAGCTCTGTATGTACAAACCAACAAATTAAGGTATCATCTGAAACTGACAGAGGAAGTCGCTTCTGTAATCTGTACAAAGTAGGAGTTTTTCCCTAAATAGACTGAGTAATGTGTTCTCATTGCTTCAATTCCCCATCAGATCGGGGTGTAGATACATAATCTATCAGCAAGAAAGATAATATTCATGGTAACTAAATGACAATAAACAGAGCCGAGATCCTCTGACACAGATGGATCCTGCAGAGCGCTAAATACTGTATATACTATACAGGGGCAGGTTAACTTCTAAAAAGGAGAAGTGGAGATGTTGCCCATAGCAACCAATCAGATTCTAGCTATCATTTCTCTAATACAGTCTACAAAATGAGAGCTATAATCTGATTGGTTGCTATGGGCAACACCTCCACTTTTCCTTTTCACAAAGTTTATTAAAGCTACCCTGAAGTTTAGTAGTAAGATCCCGCCACACAACTGACGCACTGTAACACAATGGAGCACAGCGATTTATTTTTTTTTGCGTTTTTAACTTTATGTATATAATGAATAAACTAAAACACACACTAGAGATTTAGAATTTTTATTACAAAAAATAAAATGGATGAGAAATAAAGTTAGAAAAATATCACGTTTTATATCTATTTTTCTCCCAATAAAGCTCCATAGAAGGTTTGAAGACAATCTTTCTTTTCTATTTCCCAGTAAAGAATAAAAAGAATGAACAGAACCGTATAAATTAATCAACTCTAAATACAGACCTGTATCTAAACACCCCTCACCACAATAATCCCCCGAACACACCCATTATTGTGCTTATAGACACAGATAAGAGACGTATAGAAATAAATCACACACTGGCTTTACAGACCTAAGCGGTATATACGGAACCGCTGATTCCCGGCGCTTTGAAGTTATTTTTTAAAATGGCACTTTTATTAAAGCCCATCGGGTTTAGAGTCAAATCGCATTCTCAACATTACAGTAATATGTGCTAATATTATTAAATATGCCTATATTAGAGCTTACAAGTCTGTTGAGGATCTCGGTCCCCAAGTGTTACATAACTTGTGATACTTGTGGGCTGACAAATGTTGCTGTACATCTGAGCTAGGCGAATTGTGGCTCTGTTTAGCTTTACGCTAAATACAATGCTTTATATTCCTGGTTTCTGAGTATTTATAGAATCCCCTGGAACATGAGGACACAGAGCTGTTCTGGATGTTACTGTACACAAGGCAGACAGATAAAATACATGGCTGACAATCACACAAGCAGACAGATAAAGAAATGTTGCAGGTGGTACATTAAAGTCACCCAAGACAGCTCATTCAAGGAAGGTAAGCCCACCAGTAGAAAGTATCAGCTAAGCTAATCTATCTTATATGTATAATATGTAATTCGTAAAAATGTTTTAACAAGTAGTAAAATTAACACAAAGGGGCATATTCAATTGGCCGTGTTACTGTCAAAAGTAACACGGCTTGCGCACTAATACCATCATTACTGTAATAGTGCGCGTATTTACAGTTATTACGGTACTTTTAACGCCGGCTTTCAGCTCGCGGCTCAGAGCTTCGAGCTGAAATCCAGGTTAGAATTACCGTAATTACTGTAATACTTTTAACGCTGCGTTACTTTTGCGAGTAAAGTGGCCAATTGAATTCCCCCCAAAGTTATTATTTTAAATACAATAGGTTGTTTGTGAGCTATCAGTGTGAGACTACGTAAGGAGTGTATGGTCATCGTAATGTTGGTACAATTATCCATTTGTAGAAAGTGTGCAGATTACATAACACAGAGCTACATACAGATCCATGGTGGGGAACCTGATCCAGCAATGAGGTCACTAGCATCTGACCACGTACATCTAGACCAAGGTTTATGTGCCAGGACATGAGAGGTACTCTGTAATACACATTCCCAGTGCAATGCAGCCGTTCTGGGACACCCAGTTACCATCACCGGGGGGCAATGTAGCTTGTAAAGTAACTACACCAAGAGTGACAGAAGGGAGATATTACCATCCAGGCAGTAACACCATAAGTCACCAATAGCAACATGGATAAATACCATATATCAGATATTGTACAGTATCTATTTAGGTAAGAATCTGACATGCTGGGAGTTGTAGTTCCACAACACATCTATATACAAAACATTTAAAAATAGCATTATAGTACATAAATCTGCATTATAATGGCCACTGTGTACCCTCTGTCTGAGCGCACTGCATACAGACAGCATAAAAGCCATAGAGGTAGTCACTAACATAAGAATTGCAGTAATCCACAGCAACCAATCAGCATTGAGCAGTCTAGTGCAAGTTAGGCGTGAAAGCAGATTTCTGAGTGGTCGGTATGTATTGCTGCATAGAGCCAATGATTACCTGTAGGAGTGTTCCTACACGAATTAGATAAATGACCCTTTGTTCCATCTACGGCCTTCAGTGTCTGTCCTAATAAATCTCAGGACTCTGCGGCATACACATGTACATGACACATACTGCACAGCATACAGCTTATATATAGGTGTCATGGTAATATTATTAATGTGAGGTAAGAGAAACGTACTGTGGACATTCTGCTATAAAGAATACTTATAATGTGCATCAGAGTAATAGCGGACGCTGTTCTAAACAACAAATCTGTTTCCTATATTTTGTGCTTTGAAACTTACTGCCAAGACATCGCTTGTACATCTACCTAAACTGCTTGTCAGAAAATAAAGGTCCGCTTAAGTTACAAATATAAAAGTCAATAGTCAAATAAATCTAAATGTGTTGTCCAAAGTACCTCTGAAATCTTATAAATACCAGTACTGTAGACTAAAAATATCTATATAACAAATATAGAATTCCATAGGTTTAGGATGGAGATTACAACAGGAAGAAAGACTATGGCTAGATCGTAGTTATAAAGTGCAACATGACAGCATCCGATGTTACTGACTGCAGACAGACATGTAGCATCTCTGTAATACAAAATAAGGTAACCTGTGTCTGGCAAGACATGCTGTTACTTGTGGTTCCACAACAGCAAGCGAGACACAGGTTACTTATTATAGTTTTACTTGCTTACACTATTGTGACAGACACTGAGACACTAAATCTTGTTTGCAGAAGGACTGAGACCAGAGCCTTCCAGAAAGTGTCTAATTCTTTTGTAGATCAACCAATTAAGGGATCGTCGTCATCCTGAAACTCCAGTCGTGTAAACTGACGTGCGGATGGCAATTTTTTCTTCATAATGATTATTAAACAGGTAAAAGTGGTGAGTACCATGATGACACCCATGACTATGCCAATGGCCTCTGGGAGTTGGATGCACCACTGGTCGGCCAGCAAGCACTTGGCGTTGGACAGGGTTCCGTTGTTTGGTTCGGCTTTTAATCCCAGAACGTGACACATCATGGGATAGATGTCTACGCTGTCTAGTGTGTGCATCTTGTAGTTCTTCTGGAACGCTGGTCCATGCGCGGCTAGGAACGGATGCATGCTGGCTAGGCTGTTGTCATATCCGTGATTTCCCACTGCAATACAGGTCAACAAGCTTATCAGCATTTGTTATTGATATAAAAGCATTTTTCACTTTACAAGTGTTAGTAAACAAGAAATCACCTAGTTCTGCCCAATAGGTGGATGACTGGGAAAGGTCAATTAAAGTAGATCTCTGACTCCCTACCTCTGTGGGCGGCTATCACTGAATGTCCTGACGTGCTTTTATCCTGCCAGAGATGTCATGCAGGCATCAGTCCAGCCAAAGGGGGACAGAAAGCTGGTTCCGTCTATCTGACGAAAGTGAGACACTGTCAAGAGGTCACGTGCGGGGAACAGTTAGCCGGACCCACGCCTAGGACTCTAGGGGAACGGTGGAGCAAGACTAGTCTTTGGAAATAAGAATGTTACTACTCCTAAGACACAGAGGATGGAAGAAATGGACCCAGTATCCCAGACATCCCATCTGCAATCTAATTCCACATACTGACAAACACAGGATAGGGGATAATGCCTTACATCTTATAGGAGAGGACTCGTTCTGCACTATCGTCCAGCCCTCGTCAGCCACCAAGATGATGGGCTGGATGCGGCTGTTGTGCTTGTAGTGATAGTGGTCGGGAATGTCCTCTCTAAGGTAGGCCGTCATGTGAGTACTGCAGTTTTTCAGCAGATCATACACGGATTTTACATCTGGGGAATAAACAAACAAATCATTAGATTAAACTTCTGCTAATGTGTTATCACCAACAGTTACTGGAACGTCGGCGCACAATCCCCACCACCCGCATTTCCACCGCTTACTCCTTTTCACCGCAGGTCACATAGTGTACACTATATACGGATACAGTGGCACAATACGGGTGGTGATTTCCACCCGCTGAGCTTACTCCTTCCCACCACAGGTCACATAGTCTACACTATATACGGATACAGTGGCACAATACGGGTGGTGATTTCCACCCGCTGAGCTTACTCCTTCCCACCACAGGTCACATAGTCTACACTATATACAGATACAGTGGCACAATACGGGTGGTGATTTCCACCCGCTGAGCTTACTCCTTCCCACCACAGGTCACATAGTGTACACTATATACGGATACAGTGGCACAATACGGGTGGTGATTTCCACCCGCTGAGCTTACTCCTTCCCACCACAGGTCACATAGTCTACACTATATACGGATACAGTGGCACAATACGGGTGGTGATTTCCACCCGCTGAGCTTACTCCTTCCCACCACAGGTCACATAGTCTACACTATATACAGATACAGTGGCACAATACGGGTGGTGATTTCCAACCACTGAGCTTACTCCTTCCCACCACAGGTCACATAGTGTACACTATATACGGATACAGTGGCACAATACGGGTGGTGATTTCCAACCACTGAGCTTACTCCTTCCCACCACAGGTCACATAGTGTACACTATATACGGATACAGTGGCACAATACGGGTGGTGATTTCCAACCATTTTTGCAAACATATTTTTTATTCACAAAGACACAAAAATGACAATGTCGCCACCTTAACTGCATATTTCTACTATATGTCAGAGTGGACAGAATCCACCATGACAACATAGCAAACTCTTCTAAAGACCTGAATAGACAGATCGGAAACGTACCTCTATGACAGGGGTCGGCAACGCCCGGCACGCAGCCCCCTGAGTCCTGGCACGCCGTCCGCTGTCTAAATGACAGCCGGCTGTCATTCCTTCCCCACACTGAACTGCTGCGCAAGCGCAACAGTTCAGCACTTCTCCGGCTAACAGTTCCTCCCAAGCACCTTTGCGGACCGCTTCACGCTTGGAAGAGGCAAGTATAAAATTATATCATTTTTTATTCATTTATTAGTGTCCTAAAAATTTTTTTGATGCAATTCTGAGGCCATAAGAGTCATTGGGGGCATTACTGTGGCATAAAAGATATTGGGGGCAACTGTGGCATACTATGTGTTTCTGAGGGCAACTGTGGCATACTATGTGTTTCTGGGGGCAACTGTGGCATACTATGTGTTTCTGGGGGCAACTGTGGCATACTATGTGTTTCTGGGGGCAACTGTGGCAAGGTATGAATTGGGGGCACAACTTGTGGCATAAGATGAATTGGGGGCACAATTATGAGGTATGATGTGAACTGGGGCACTACTGTGCGGCATAACTTTTTTTTTGCTGGTTCCTTACTGTTAATATGATATTAGCCTCATAAAATGAGAAATATATATATATTTATAGCCGCAGAGAAGGGAGGGGGCGGCTACAAATTGCCTGGGCCTGCTTGGTGGCCCGAGTCCCCTCTGGAGACCTAATTTTGAAAAAAAATATATATATTTTAAAAGTACTTTTTTAAAAAAAAAATTATTGAGTGCAGGGGGATCGGTAGTGGCTAAATCCCCTTCAGCTCAGGTACCTTCAGACGCCAGGTCATGTGACTGCAGTGGTCACATGGTACTCGGCGGGCTGCTGGATATCTTCCCATGCTGTGCAGTGGAGAATAAGGTAAGAAGGTGTGCTGGAGAGGGGGCATGTGTCACTAAAGGTGCTGGGCAGAGGGAGGCACGTGTGATTAAAGCATGTGGGCAGAGGGGACATATGTGAGCAAAGCTGCTGAGCAAGGGGGCATGTGTGAGTAATGCATTTTTCTGTAAGAGGGTGGCCTGGTGCTTTTCACCTGCTAGACATGCCCCCAATGATGTACTGCCACACCCCCAATTGTATGACCACTTGCATGGTAAAAAAATTTTTTTTAACCATGCTTAACTATAAGGGAGGACCCATGGAGCTGCTGTACTGGGGCCATGAATTTCTCTAGGCAGATCTGTATGTATGTATGTATATATATATATATATATATATATATATATATATATATATATATATATATATATATATACATACATACATACACACACACACACACACAACTGGCACAACTGAGCTTGACTAGATTTTAGCCGGCAAAGGTTGCCAACCCCTGCTCTATGATGTACCTAGGAGTTAATCTATTATCTATTTTTCTTTGTTTAACACAAATGACCGTCACTCGCTCAATATATTGATAACAGATCTAGAATTGTGGAACAAATGCTCTACACCCTGGTTTGGTAGGATTGCAGTAATAAAGATGTCAGTTTTACCCTGATTAGTATATTTATTTCATATCTTTCTTGTCTACCACTAAGTGACATTTCCACCGTTATCTGAGTGCAGTACATAGATGTATTATGTATCTTCCACAGGTGACAGGTGGTTTGGCTAGTGCTACGACACCGCATGTTGTATACCTGCGTTGGACCACTTAGAAATGTACTGAGGCTACGATGTCATTCTCATATAACTAACCACGTTAGCACATTTCCCTGGGCTCACCTCATTCACCTGTGCCCTCCTTTCTGGGGGTCCCATTATAGAACTCCGGATCACATTACAGCCGGAGGATACATTCTGCGGACCTCCGACTTTGGCATGGGTTAGTCTAAACATTGTTAAATTGGCACACAGATGTTCTTTATTTTAATTTCATTATTGTATCATTGCTGAACATCTTGATTGAGTTGTTCATACAAGTTGCCATTTCAAAATTAAAAGTTTAAAAATAAAAAAATGAATGTACATATTCTAATCCCTTTGTAAGCAGCAGGTGATTTCAATTAGCACAATAACTAAGGTATATCTTACACTCCGTGATATGGACACTGACTTTAGACCCGGGTATTGTTTAGCACTGGAGTTTAGATTAAGACTCCCTCCCAGACCCCATAACCTGGCCAAAGATATAGTTTCATGTTAAGGTTTCTAAATCGGTTGCACCTCATCAATGCATTGGTTTTGGTCAGAAAGGCACAGTTGCTGTGATATCGCTGTCTAAGGTTAGGATCTTGGCAATCTTCTTTTGTCAAGCATTTCAGTCCATACATCTGAAACGTATCAACTGCTAGCGCAATAAACCAGTGTAAAAATAGAGATTTGGTTCTGAATAGAATTAACATTTATATCATCTTGATAGGCCTGAATATTCAAAGGATCCTCTGTGGGGATTCCGGTGTCACCTAATCCCTGGGAAGATCTCCTTTCCATCTCACCGCCCCTCTGACTTCTAACGTTGCTCCAGCTAAATGGACGCTGTGCACAGCAATCTATATCATTCTCCAAAGTCCTAAAGGTGCATAGTTCAGATATGTGCATTAAATACTCTGTGTATGTAATTCAAGACCAAAGCAATCCATCTGCTCAAATCAGGTATCATCCCAGGGCAGAGAGAGATAATGTTCACCCCTCCCTGTAGAATGTAAGATCTCATGTCTGTCTAATGTCTGTCTCTCTCGTATGTCCTGTCATGTCTTTTCCTACATTCTGTATTTGCAAAACTTTAAAATAAAAACGATTTAAAAAAAAACAAAAAAACAAAACAAAAACAAAATTAGACCCACCTTTAAGGGGCAATATTGCTGCAACAGGAGTTGAATCCACCAAAGTGTAGTTTCCACGACCGATGCAATTGTCCAATACAATAACCCTGTCCTTTGAGCACTGAGCCATGCCGTGGTCGCTGGTGATGATTACATTGACTGTGTCCCACAGTTTTACTTCCTTCAGTTTTGATACCAAGTATCCGATGTGTTTATCCACGGCGCTCAGCACTTTAGTCATGTTTTCAATGTCCTCAGGCCCAAAAAAATGACCACTAACATCAGGTTCTTCAAAATAAAGCGTTGCAAAATTGATTGGCTCATCCGCTCTTGTGAACCATGCGGTGATGTTATCCACGCGTTCTTCAAAGGTGACGTTGCGGTTATACATCAGAAACTCGCTGAGGGTGGTATTCTGAATGCAGGTGTTACTCCCTGGCCACATTGCCGAACCACTCCTGCGGCCGGCGCGTTGGTTGGTCACCCAGATGGGAGTGGCTTCATTCCACCACACCGGGTTTGTTTTAGAAGTAGAATTGCCTACATCAAAGGTCTGGTTGGTGGCTGGGTCATACATGGAGTTGGCTACAACCCCATGGCTTTCAGCATATAAGCCGGTCACTAGTGAGTAGTGATTGGGGAACGTCTTGGTAATAAAGACGTTTTTTACTTCTGTCACCAACACGCCAGCATCGATAAAACCCTGGAGATTAGTCCATGAATAGTTTGATAAATAGTCCGCCCTGAACCCATCAAACGACACCAGGATTAGTCTGGGGGCGGAAGCCTCTGCGCTGCAGAGCGTTAGTCCGTGCAGCAGGGTTAATGTAATGGCTGCGGTGTACATCTTGTAAGCTGTTCCAGTGCAGTATATCATCTGGAAATTATAAATAAATATATTAATATCCTGAATGTACACAGCACACCCCTATTCTTAACTAATTATAAAGGGATATTCACGTTAGGAAGGGACTCAAGATCTGTCACACTCGGCTAACTTAAAGGTGACAGCCGTCTAATCAGGCTGTTTCTTTGGATAAAATACATCCGATCTCTATTGATTATCTCCGCCCAGTGGTCAATAGAAGAGGATGTGGTCACTAAGGATCCGGCAGGAGAGAGATGTTTAAAGATAAAAAGTGAACTGGGTTTAAGCTGTATCTGGAATGTCCAGATACAGGAAAGAATTGCAGCAAAGAAAATATTTTTGCAGTGTCCCCCAAGGTCTACAAGATAATCAAAGTAATAATCAAAATAAATAGAAATTAAAACTGCTACACACTCATGTCTAGCCCTGATTAGAGAAACATGACACATATTATGTATGACAATAAACAGGACAAATAGTGGAACACATTTAAAGATATATTGTAGGAAAACATTAATTGCTTGAACATGATTTTCATCTAATTTAGCTTTTATAACCCTTTTAAAAAAAATGCAACCAAAAGAAAGTCCATTCTATCCCAAAAACCAAAATCCTAACAACTAAACGTTCTTGCAAATGGAGCGGCACATAGCGAAATGCGTCTGGTCACAAAGCTACAAATGTACCTCAGTTATTAAGAGGCTAAACTGTAAAATGAACCACGCATTTAATAGGACAGAAATTGATCATTATGGATGACTCACTTTCTAGTAAACAATTTGGCTCTAACAGCTTTGTGTGCATACAGGAATTTATATAGTCATACATAATATAACACATGTAAAAACTCCTGGGGGTCAATGTATTAAGCTCCGGGTTCTTCAACACCCGCGAGTTAGCCGTCTTCGGCGTTTAAATTTAAAGCAACGCTGCCTTGTAAAGGGAAACTTCCCTTTACAAGGCAGGGCCGCTTTAAATTTAAACGCCGAAGACGCCGAACTCGCGGGTGTTGAAGAACCCGGAGCTTAATACATTTACCCCCTGGTCTGCTTATAACCAGCAAGGACATTTATAACCACTTGCAGGTCTCACAAATGTCTCCCCACCCTCTCACACCAGCCCTGAGCAGGTCCAACTGGTTGTAGGAAAGGTATATATAATATGTGCTATATAATATGTGCTCACATGCCCTGCTCCAGTGATATTATATCTCTGCCAGACCATCTTCATAAACGACACCCAATAGGTGGTGAAAGAGAACCAATCTGAAGGTTACACAAACAGTATTATGCTCAAATAGCAAAATGTTTACAAGAAGCATCATTGTGAATACATCACAAAATTATGGGCAAAGTAATATAGCCCATACAAACCATGTAATATTCACAAGGTCATCTTAGTAACTTATAGTGTGTAAGTAACATGGCAGATGAGGTGCAGCATGGAGAGTATGTCAGATTATACACTGGGGACTAACACACGTCTGTAGCTTACACCCTAAATAGGTCTAACTAGAGTTACTTTATGATGGAGGAGGATTGAGGTATATATGTAGATCATGGACAGTGCAGCATCTAGAGCCAGCGGTGTCAGGGATTCATATCTAGAATATACAGTTCCAGGCTCCAGTTCCCAAAAACATTGTCAAGGAAATGGAGCAAGTCCAAAGAACTGCAACTAAATGAATAAATACGGGGTAGGGGGTCTACCTCAAAAGACTGTTCAAACTAAATGTACTTCCACTGGAGAAAAGATTCCCAATAGGAATACAATCACCTTGTATGAATACAACAAAATGTACATGCCAACCAGTTCGGTGTACAGAAGACCTGCGGTCACACTGAAGAATGGAGATTTCATCTCCAGCTGCGAAAAGAGTTTTTTACGGTAAGAGCGGTGAAACTATAGAAAGCACTCTCACAAAAAGCTGTCGGCAGACACTGTAGATGGTATCAGGAACAGATTAGAGGTCTTCCTGACCCAACAAAACAATAAGTGTAAATATACTAAAGCTAGATCACCAATCTGTAACACCAAGTACAGAGCACAATACTTGGCAGATCAAGTCTGTATTACACATCATAAGCACTGCTATTCTACCCTCATTTTCATATCCTATACATAGTTCAAAAGTCCATTCAACATCTAGAACGAGAAAATCCAGTTTCTCTTGTTACAGAACCAGGCCAAGGCACACAGATGCTACTTTGAACGTAATAAAACAGTAAATGGGATTAGATCATTGACTCTTTGAAATGTGGTTTGTTAGAAGAACAGGATCCGAGCTGCTCAGCATTGTGTTTGAGATACAAGTTCTCCCAGAACAAGGGCAGTATTCTTTCTTATGCTGGGTACACAATACAGAAAATGTCTCCAGCTTAGATAGATATCTGAAACAATTTTACCAACAATTGAAAGTCCTGATCAGCATGCCGATTCATGTGTACACACCTACACAAGTTCCCTTCAGATCTGTGATCTTCATCTCATAACCACCTGCTCTAAAGATCATGGGCCTATGTCATTAAGGAGAGCAAAGCATAAAAAAAGGAGTAACTTTGCACCTGGGCAAAACCATGTTGCATTGGAGGGGGAAGTAAATTTAATATGTGGGGACAGATTTATAGATGGAACAGGGCATGGCCTAGATAAACTGTAAATTTTGGTGTAAAAATAAAGCTATCAAGTATTTGTGAGCTACATGAAAAAACAGCCAGTATTTAACTTATGTGCAAAATAAAAAACTAATTTGCACCCCTGGCATTGTAACATGGATTGTCCCAGAGAGCATTTACTCCTTTTTTTGCCTTACCGATTCAGGCCCCGCATATCTGCATAGTCTACAGATATCTGCCTTCACTCTGGTCGTGAGTGTGCACACACCTCCAAATTTGCCCGATATCGCTCCATCGTTGATCGTGATTTTTAGGAAGTTTAGAAAACCACGTCAAACAATACGATGAGCTTTGGTGAGATAAAACCAGATTTATTGTCATTCTTCTGAATGCCTGCACTGCTGTACAGATATTGCTGATACAACATCTACAGCAACGCTGATTACATCATGTGTGTAGCCACACTACACCTTCCTGCTGGTGTTGCACACAGCTTGCTGTGAAAGGCGACGGTGCTAATTGAATCCTAATGAACTTGGTGCCACACTGGAGCAGTCTGTGCCCTATATAACAATAAGTGATATATGCCAGCACCGAGAACTGTATGTGGAAGCTGCTGCATACAACGTAACTTGTTTTACTTGTGCAAACTCCCAACAAAACGTGGTATGTAAATTACAGCTATTCTTATGCATGATGTCCCTTAAACTTTGTGCAACAATGAAGCACACAAAATTGATAGTCTTAAAAAATACTAAACAATGCAAAGTGCCGGTAATCATTTATGCACAGAGCAAAAATAACAAACCTGTTAATATCACTTTAGCAACAAAATAGCAAAAAATCATTTTGACACATCCATGTGTTTTCTACAGTGGGGATTTGATTTAATGCTGACTGTAAGCTCTGAGGAACAGCCCCCTGCCTACAATTTGTCTCCCGTCTGCTCCTCCTTCATCTACCTCATTTGTAGGATTTATAACTCGGACTGTTCGGCATTGTAAAGTTCTGTGGCTCCTAACAAATAAATGACGATCAAGATGATGATGAAAACAGACACCGTCGATGGGACAATAGAATGTCCGAGGTCTTGTACAAACAGGTATTAAAATCAGGCATGGTTAAAACCTATATAAAATGCGGTTTATCATCATTTATTTATATAGCGCCACTGATTCCACAGCGCTGTACAGAGAACTCACTCACATCAGTCCCTGCCCAATTGGGGCTTACAGTCTAAATTCCCTAATACAATATGAGCCGACTCATAGTTTTGGTGAAGTGAGAAGGAAAGGAACAATATGAGGCATGAAGTTTCACCATTTCCAGTAAAGGATTAGAGGCTGAATTAAAGATACCGGTGATATTCCAGTACATGATCATTAGAGGAGCAAACAAAAAATATCTGCATTAGAGAAACCAGTGCAAAGTCCACAGGATTGTGGATCGGCGAGGAGTCAGAGGGAGTGACCGTCCGCCGGGTGTTTTTCCTATCTGATGATTGGAGTGATCGGAGTTACAGGAATAAGAAGTCACCGCGAGTATCCCATATTGAGCTGATGATTAAATTCACAGAACGACCGCCGAGAAGTGTTACATGCTGATGTACTACCCACGTCTGGTAAGTGCATTTCCCTAAGGGGTTTCTCGTATATATTGGGATGAAATTAGATGAACACGGTATATGTTACCTACCGATGCGGAGACATTACATCTAGAAGTTTTGTATAATACTGGACTATGTGAAAGCCTATATATGTTATGTACATCTAATATGAAAGGACTGAATGTATATTTGATTGATACTAGGCGCCATTTGTGACGGGTCTGTGGTTGTTGTATATATTGAATTTGCATACTCCTTTGTGGATAGGAGTTTCCGTACACAGGCAGCCCTGTATCAAAGTCTGCGCTACATTTCTATCTTTTTTATTGTTTAGACACAGATTAGGGTCAATTTTTGTATCAGCCAATTAACCTACTAGTATGTGTTTGGAGTGTGGGAGGAAACCGGAGCACCCGGAGGAAACCCGCGCAAACACGGGGAGAACATGCAAACTCCACACAGATAATGCCATGGTCGGGAATTGAACTCAAGACCCCAGCGCTGTGAGGAAGAAGTGCTAACCACTGAGCCATCATGATGCCCATAATGCTGACCATCCAAAAAACATCATGTAAACAAACGGATATGCCCCCAGTTTACGTATCGAACAGTCACAGCCATTAAAGCCATTTTGAAAGAAAATTACATTTTTAAATAACTATCACCAAATTTAAAAAAACCCATAAGATCACCATCACAGCCCAACACATTTTACGGGTTATAGCCACACCCACTGTACCTGCGGCACATACAGGTGTAACCAGTATTGAAGAATGACTACAACAGGTATTCTGACCAAAGTTAAACACACCTCAACCAAAAAAAGAAATAATAATAAAAAATAGCAATTATACATATCCGGGTAAAGGGCTACGCTATTTGCTAGCCAGTACTATAAAAATTTAGATCTCTAAATTGTACGATCATTCTTTCCTGGCCTGAACCATTTATCACTCTAAAGTCAATATTAACTTACTGTAATTGACAAAATTGAAAATTATAAAGAAATATATAGTGAAAAGAAGCGAATTAGAAGAATGATACGAGATTGTAAAATGACATGTTACTTACATGACTTTGTGGTGAACAATTACCAGAGCAGGATGTGCGCTGAAGCTTAGCTGGCAGTCAGACTCTGTAATTAGTTTTATAGATAAGAACAAAGAAAGATCTGTCAACTCCTCATAAAATCACAGCGTTAAAAAACGACAATCTCAGACTCAAGCAATGCAGCCAATTTGTGCAATTAAAATCCAGTGCGAGTTATTTACAACCAGAATGCAAACCAATTCCTCCCAACCAACCAGCAGATGGCTTTCCTAGATGTAGCGCGAGTTAGACAATGAAACAAGTTGTGGGATTGGTTGCTTTTTTTTTTTTTGGTATTAAATAACCACTAGTTTAGTCTCAATAAATCTGTACTGCATGCAGCCCAATGTGTTTTCAAACAACAGAAATGTCAAGTCATTTCTAACTGTCTTAATGTTAGACGGAGTATGTAGTTAAAATGAATAAATAAAATGCATGAAGTCCCATTTTTACTGGTGCCTGATCCATAATGATAACTAAAAGATATAAGCTCCCATATTGGAGAAAAACACTACAATCTTCTGTATTAGTGTGATAGGATCCTCACATCAATACTTTGTGCTGCTGGGGAACCCTGCTCCTTCTGTTATCTGACTATCAAGCCTGTTGTCCTTCTTACAGAACGTCACTTTCCCTGTCCCATGTAGCAGCCCCGTCTCCACTAACATAATCACAGTGGACCGGTCATTGCACCCCACAAGAGCAGCACACTCATCTGCTGTAATACTTTGTGCTGCTGTGGCCAATCTGATGATCTGTTTGGTTATATGTCCCAGACAATCAGGAGACTGAATATAAGAAGCTGCTCTGACCTCAGTCAAACAAACAATAGAAACACACACGTACATTTAAATTGCAGAAAATTGTATAAATGTGTAGACCAACCCTCTAATAATCATCATCATTTATTTATATAGCACCACTAATTCCGCAGCGCTGTACAGAAAACTTAATCACATCAGTCCCTGCCCCGTTGGGGCTTACAGTCTAAATTCCCTAACACACACACACAGACAGAGACACAGACTAGGGTCAAGTTGTTAGCAGTCAATGAACCTGCCAGTATGTTTTTGGAGTGTGGGAGGAAACCAGAGCACCCGGATGCTGTCCGTATAAACATAGAAGCCACAAAATAAATGAAAATAGCTGGGATTCCTGTATTTATATAAAACAGCAGAGGTCAAATCAATGGTTAAGGGATTATTTTATATTTTTACTGGTTTTATTTATATCTTTTTTTATTTAAATGTAATAATTTTTAGTCTATTTTTCCTTTTCAAATTTGTATCCAGATAATCTCCATTAATATATATATGCTTTTTTATATACAGCATTAACTACGCGGGGATAATAACTGAATTTATCTGGTCTATCTAATCCGTATTTAAAAGAAGCTGCCATGAATTGAATCTAAAATACGTGTTGATGTAATTAAAGATGGTAAATGCCATCACTTTCAGTCACCTCAAATTCTGTCTAGACCTATTTCCCTACCAGTGGTTTGTATAAAATGCAAAACCATCATTATGTTTAACTTCTACTTGTTCATGAATAAAAAGAATAACTGTAAACGTAACAGGATACCACAGTCATGTACTTTATGTTTGTCACACAACATTGGTCTGTCACCTTCCCGCTTATGTACCCAGGACCGAAGAACCAGGAAGTAAAACAGGTAATAAACAGCTCTGTTATGGTTATGAGAAATCTCCACAACACAATCACACTCAGAGAGACCCCCACCCAAAATAATAGCTGCAGAATTTGCAGGTAAAAAGTAATACCTACAGAGCCTGCATTTAGCAAAGCAGATCCTGGCTTCAAACAACCCCCAAAATTAAAACCCTACAGCTACCTTCCACACCCACACCCTCTTCTGTGCAGAGTAACACCCACACCTGCTGCACAGGAATACCCAGGGCCATCTTTTACATTGGGCACGATGGGCAGCTGCCCGGGGACCCCACGGGCAAGGGGGCCCCAAAGGCACGGCTCTTAATGAGAATAAATAATCCTGCAAAAGAAAAAAACCTGCAAAAAAAACCTACAAGGGTCACTGAGCAAGTACATTTATCTATCTCTATATATCTATATCTGTATACATCTATATATCTATATCTAGGGGCCCCGGTGCACTGCTTTGCCCAGGGGCCCATAATGTTGTTAAGATGGCCCTGGGAATACCCCCAGACCCACGAGCTGCTCTCTCCCCAAAATAACAGACCCTGAGACCCTCTGTTACCTGCCCACCAGCTGCACCCCCCCTCCCCAGAGTAATGTCCAGCCAAGCCCACACACCTAGTATTACTACTAAATAGCACCAACATATTACACAGCTCAGTACAGAGAATATGTCATCATTAGGTGCTCTCCCACTTTAGTCTGCTTCTGCTTTTCCATATTATTTTCTAAGTGCAATAACTTGGGCTGAGATTCAGGAATAAAAGGTCATTTACAATGGGAGGAATGAGTCAGCTTCCAGCAGGTGGACAAGAAGTGGGACAAGCAGAAGCAGACGGCTGTCACACCCTGATAAGTTGTCAGCCGCCATGTTGGTACACCCAGGTCACCCTCCGGGTGACAGGGTGGTCTCCCATGTACTCACCCACAGCCGGGTCACTCTGCCTGACACCTTCACTCAGCGGGCAGACCTTCCATGGGGAGGAGCCGCCTGTCAGCTCGCGCCACCTGATTGGCTGTAGGACTAACTGCGTCACCAACGACCGGTCCAGCGTGATTGACAGAGAACGGTGTGTTATTACCACGTGACGCGGGCGGTGACGTCACCGGCAGACGAAATGGTCTGATCACGTGGTGCGTTGCCCACTCTCCAGCATAGACCCATGTGCTGTGCAGGTCATGCAGCTGTCACTCTTATTTACCTCTTCTTGTCTGGGGGGTTTACTTGGAAATAACTAGAAAGAAAAATATAGATAATTTTTTAGCATAAAGGTTTAGATTATGTTTTGTGACAAGCAGCTTGGCAGCATATTGCAGTTGTATCTTTTTATTTTAAGTCAGTTATGTAGATGCTAAACTTTCTTTTGTTTAATATTTATTGGGATTTAAGTAATATAATAAAAAGAAAAAAAAAACAGAAAAAAACAGCACAAGTGCAAGTATCTTACACAGGCAAGAATAAAGGGTATAGCAATGAAAATCTGTATATTGAGTGATTGTTCTACTGAGTGATCCATACAGGTATCAAAGCGAAGCTCCCCACATATGGGAATGTCATAGCCCACAATTACAAACCCCCTAAAAACAAATAGTTGTCATAAGAAAACATTGTATTGGGAAGAGAGAGATGGTCTGATTCTAAACTTTTTAACTTAAAAGCCATTAATGCAGCTTCATTAATTTACAAAACAATATATATATATTTTTATATTGTTTGTTTGTAAATTTTGTAACACATTAGAAAGGTAAAGAACTGAAGCCCAAGGGGGCAACACCACATTACATTGTGAGTTGGATAACAGAGTAAAAAGAACAAGTGGTGGTTACAAAACATAAACAGGTAGAGGAATTTCACAACAATATAACAATGAAGAACCTTAAAGGGATGCTGTGGAGTGTAGCGTTGCACAAAAAAATATTTTTATTCTGGATATGAAGCAGTGATAGGCTTGAAAGCAAAGCTGTGTTTTATGCTTTTATACTTTATTTTTTTTTTATCTTTCTTACTTTGCTGATTTGATTGTTGTGTCTCCCCTTTTGCTAGCACTAGTGGATTCAGTGTACACTGGATGTGACAGAGCTGCTTGCACAAGTTCCAGTTTTCATAGTCTAGCAGTGCTGACAGACAGGAGAGGCTGCCCTCTGCTGGGGTAAGTCCTGCGTTGATATCACAGACATTTCTGTTGCAAACGCAAAAGTGCTTATAACTTTTTTTATTTACAGGACAATGCTGTCTGCTTTGATTGGGTTATACTGTTATAGCACCCTGTCTGAATCCCCAGGCTGTTATTGATGTCTAGGACTAGTACTGTCAGGGCACTATGAAGAGCACTGACACCATTTTCAGATAATTGGCTGCTGAGCTGCTGCATCTGCCCAGGTTACACGTGATCCTATCTCAGTACTGTCTGGAACACTATTGAATCTATGAATCCCTATCATGACAACTTTTCCAAATGTTGTAATAAGACAAGTGTTTGAATTTAAAATTTTCTTTTTCAATAAATATTAAACCCAGGTCCCAGATAGAAGAATACATAGTAAGAATTGTATTGAACATGCAGAAAAAGAGGATTTGTATTGTGCAGTTGGCTAATACTGAATAACATCGTCCTTTGAAATGACAAACATTTCAAGGTGTAACGCCTTCCTCAGCCTGTCCTTGGTGACGAGGGATACGTGGGATGAAATGTGCACCTCCTACAACCCTCCAATGCGCGTTTTGGGCAGCAGGTGTGTTGCGGATTGCCAGGAAATCTGAATTTGATTGAGTGGGAAGTGGAGAGTTCCAGCTGATAAGAGCCCAATTTTAAGGACGAAGGGGTGTGTGCGGCACATGCAAAGCAAAGCAGCAATTGTGATTACCCCCTTAGGGGGTAAGTAAGGGGTATCTGAAGGTACCCCATGGGAGACACCAGGAGGGTTGGTTGCGTATCTTCTGCAACAAGGGCACATTTTATTGAAAGGGGGCCCCCCATGTTGGAGAGAGCCCTGAGATTAAGGGGGAACAAATCCCACTAGGAAGAACAACGAGTGGGTGCATTATAAGGGGTCATGTGGAGCAGATTTTATTTGGCACTAACAGTCCCCATGTGAATAGAGTTTTCCCATGTAAGACACAGAATGTGGGACATGTTTTACGTCAAGAAGAGTTTGGAGACCTCATCATTGTGGTTGCCAGCATCATTATGGTTATGAGTGAGAGTCCCTGATATTGATATAGTCTGAGTGGAGGAGCGCAAGAACCTCTAACACATGCACAACTGTGTGCCTGTACGTACGATGAGCTATGGCCGTATGTTATGAATCTGCTGTACCCAGAAACACCGGTATGTGAATTGCCAAACATGTTTATCAACTACTGAAATAATGTGCTGGAGGCGTTTGGAGAAGCTCTCTGTGTAACCGTTATGTAACCGTGTAAATAAAATGTTTTTTTTTTATCGTGAGATGGTCTGACACATAACTTTTATTTAAACACATATGTTTTCAGGGGACCCTCTGGAAGCAGATGCCACACCCACACCATAGTCGGAGCAGTAGTAGAGGGCAACAGTGAGTGGGATACCCCATCACACTATGGCACCCTAATGGCACCAGTAAAGTTTCACAGTACCTTATTACATGTGCCGTGTAGATTAGCCCTAATCAATTACTCCCCTCCCTGTGCCACCCCCACAGCACAAGCAGAGCACCAGACAGAACAGGAGGGGGCTAGCCCATTGAAGAGTTAACTGGTATGACTCTGAGTGAGTGGCAGTGAGGTGTGTTTGAGGGATTGATGCAGGACATGAGGTTATAGGGGATTAATGCTGGACATGAGGTTGATGCAGGATATGAGGTAATAGGGGGTTGATGCAGGACAGGAGATTATAGGGGATTAATGCTTGACATGAGGTTGATGCAGGACATGAGGTTATAGGGGATTAATGCAGGACATGAGGTTATAGAGGATTGATGCAGGACATGAGGTTATATGGGATTAATGCTGGACATGAGGTTGATGCAGGATATGAGGTTATAGGGGGTTGATGCAGGACAGGAGGTTATAGGGGATTAATGCTGGACATGAGGTTGATGCAGGATATGAGGTTATAGGGGATTGATGCAGGACATAAGGTTATAGAGGATTGATGCAGGACATGAGGTTATAAGGGGTTGATGCTTGCCATGAGGTTATAGGGGGTTAATGCAGGACATGAAGTTGATGCAGAACATGAGATTATAGGGGATTTATTCCGGATATGAGGTTGTAGGGGATTTTTGCAGGATATGAGGTTGTAGGGGATGGATGCAGGACATGAGGTTATAGGGGAGTGATGCAGGACATATGTGAAGAACAGGATGTTGGGGTGCAGCTACATGTGCACATGATAAACAAATAGAAGCATTTATGCAGAAATCACGCTCTCCTCATCCGCTTTTTATCCAATTCAAGAATGGCCATAAATGATGTTAGAAGTGCAACGAATTGCCTTTACTTCCGTGACTTGCGTGTTTATGTCCTGTGTCTGGAGAGGAAGGACAGCCGTGTCCTAATGCATGTTCAGAACAGTAAATTCATTTTCACGCAGATACGGCTCATGCAGACTTGCAGAAACACACGTGTACATGTTAGGAGACAAAACTTTTGCACCAGCTATAGGGCAGATAATGATAATGACTTGTCATAAACCAGGCATATGTGCTTCCAAAGCGGAGATGGATGCATCTCGGGATGTGTTCAGCCCTGATTGTGGGCAGATATGCATTATTTTTTAAATGTATTTTTTTTTTTTTAAATCAGAATTTCTTTTTATTATATTTTTGTCTTTTTTTTCCCCTCAACATGAAAGCTCACAACACTGGGCTATAACAAATAAAACTAAACCCACGCAGGGGTAATGACAGTATCACAAGGTCAAGTATACATTGTCAAAATGCATCATACATCAGAAAATATTAGCAAGTTAGTATGTAACTTCCGATAAATTTAAAGAACATAAAAACATAGCAATAATTGACATGCAAAACAGGAATAGTCTTCCCGTGCCACCTGCCTACATAGAGCATAGAATGAGGTACTGAAATAATAATAGTAATAATAGTGACTGGGTGTCTGCCCCGGACAAAATACTCTTAAGAGAGATCCACCTCCCTCAATCCCTCTGTAGCATAAGGAGATATTCTCCATCTATACCAGATCTTCTCATATATATCAAGCAAATTTCTGCTAGTGTACGAGTATTCTTGGTCAGACCCAGGCTTAATATACATAGTCTTGGTGTAATGGTGTATACTCCCGCTCCCAATCGTATTACACAGGCACCCACCTCCCATCAGAAGGTGACACCAGTGGGCATTTCCAATGCATATGCAAAAGTCCCCCTTCACACTCCCACACTTGGAACACAGAACCAATTGCCCCCCACTAAATTTAGAAATCCGAAGGGGGGTAAGATATGCTCTATGTAGAAGGAAAACCTGGACCTGACGAAATCTAGCAGAAGCAGTGTCCTGACACGGACTGCTCAAAATGGTACCCCAGGCTTTATCGTTGATCTCCCCTAAATCAACTTCCCATTGGTGTCGCAGTCCCGGCAAGCCCCCCTTCCAACCCCTTCCAACAGAATTAAATATATGGGCGAAATTTGGTGGCTCAAGCCCAACCGCGACAGTTGCACCCGTAGAGGGTCTGCACTGAGACTTGGGAAGGCCCTCCGAAACTGCGAGGCCAAAGCATGCCTTAGTTGCAGGTACCTGAAGAAATAACTCCTAGGCAGTCCGTATAGTCCCCGCAGCTGTTCAAAGGAGCATAATATCCCATCCATATACAACTGCCCAATATGCAAAACATTACAGGTACGCCAGGCCCCAGCTCCCAGCATCCTCAAAGTCCAGATTATCCCAGAGAGGGGTGCACGGGTCATAAACTGACTAATCCACAATCTGAAGCGAGACCTGCCATACTCTCCGGGCCAGTGTCACCAGGGGAGATCATCCCTAGGCTTCCTACCAGCCAAATGGAACTACGTCCGTGAATGTCTAGACCCTGTCATAGAAACTAGGAGATCAAGAAGGTCAGAGCCTGCCCGAGACCACAGCCATGCACCAATATGTGCCAACTGGGTGGCAAAATAAGGATATGAGACGATCAATAGAACGGAATATACTATGAGGGATGTAGATTGGCGAATGCTGCAGCATATACAAAAACTTTGGCTGAATACTCATTTTAACTAAATTAATTCTACCCGTGACCATCAACGGCAACTGTTTCCACGCCTGAACCCGGCTTTTAAGATAATCGATCTGAGGTTGGAGATTGCACTGAATATATTGACTCATGTCATTAGAAATCCAAATACAGGGGGCAACCCTGTCTCGCGCCTCTGCCCAGGGCAAACTGGCGAGATATGAAACCATTAACACAGACTCTGGCTGTGGGGCAAGAATACAACAGTGGCACCCACTGAACAAAAACCGCCCCGAACCGAATTTCAATAATGGCGTCCACAAGTACCTCCACTCCACGGAATCAAAGGCCCTAGCAACATCTAACGACACCACCACCGCCTCCTGCTCCGCCTGGTGGGGCAAATGCAGATGGCAAAAAAGACTGCGCAGATTGATAGCCATAGATTTTCCCGGCATAAAACCAGTCTGGTCAGAATGCGCAATCTGCCAATCACCTGCTTTAGACGCAACGCCAAAAGTTTCGCCAATATTTTAATATCCGTTGTCAATAGGGATATAGGTCTGTATGAGTTCGGGAACAGGGGGTCTTTCCCCGTTTAAGGAATAAGAACTATAAGAGCTTCTGACATGGACGGGGACACAGAGCCCGAATCTCTAAAGCTCGTAAATATTTCTTGCAAGCGAGGAACATAGAACCCCATATGTTTCTTATATAACTCAATAGGGACCCCGTCCACACCTGAAGCCCTGCCATTTGGGAAGGAAGAGATCGCAGCAGCAATCTCCTCATCAGTGATCGATAAGTCCAAACTCTTCCTACCAGCCATCAGTTCAGGCAAGGAAACAGTCGCCAGGAACGAGTCTAGGTCAGAATCAGAATATTCAGCCCTAGATGCATACGCATCTTTAAAATAAACATAAAAAACCTCATTAATCTCCCCAGTCACAGTGTGCACAGCCAGGGCTGCCAAGAGGAATCCAGGGCCCAGGTACAACAAATTGATGGGCCCCCCCCTTATAGTTGAGTAAGCAATGCACCATTGAGGAGTAGCTAGCACAACAAAATCACTAGGTCCTGAATTCCCCGGAGCGGGACATTTGTCCAAGGACTCCTGACTTTCGGGACATCTAACACCCTTGTGAAGTATAGGAAGAATGCAGTGTGTACAGAAAGAGTTCAGTCTTGGCCTGCGCCCACTGGGCTCACCAAACACTCACCAAACATTGGCATTGTCCCTACTAGAATCACAACATTTCACACACTATGCTGCTCTGTCCTACCTGTTCTTCTCACTTTTACCACATTTGGCTGCTGGTTTCTTTAGTTGCGGCTTCTCTGGATCCTGGAATGTTGGAGGACCTGTTTGGGAAAAAAAATGGCTACATTTAGAAAATTACAGCCAGCCCCACCGTTAAATCAATAGCATCCATGATTAATAATTAGGCCTTCCTCCAGCCCCAACATTAAAATAGTATTCCCATTACCCCGCAAACAAAATAGCAGCCATTAATTAGCCACCATCTACCTTACACACACTACATTGCCAAAAGCTCCCTGTGCCATCACACACACATTACTGTGCCCCTTTATCATCACCACGCTATGCCCCCTTATGATCACACTGCGCCCTCCATGCTGCCTTTGTCCCTTTCTTCATCCCCCTGTGCCATCCTGCCTTTGCCCCCTCCTTTCATCATCCCCCTGTGCCATGTTGTCTTTGTCCCTCTTTTCTTCATCCCCCTGTGCCATGCTGCTTGTCCCTCTTTTCTTTAACCCCCTGTGCCATGCTGCTTGTCCCTCTTTTCTTTAACCCCCTGTGCCATGCTGCTTGTCCCTCTTTTCTTTAACCTCCTGTGCCATGCTGCTTGTCCCTCTTTTCTTTAACCCCCTGTGCCATGCTGCTTGTCCTTCTTTTCTTTAACCCCCTGTGCCATGCTGCTTGTCCCTCTTTTCTTTAACCCCCTGTGCCATGCTGCTTGTCCCTCCTTTCTTTAACTTTCTGTGCCATGCTGCTTGTCCCTCTTTTCTTTAACACCCTGTGCCATGCTGCTTGTCCCTCTTTTCTTTAACCCCCTGTGCCATGCTGCTTGTCCCTCTTTTCTTTAACCCCCTGTGCCATGCTGCTTGTCCCTCCTTTCTTTAACCCCCTGTGCCATGCTGCTTGTCCCTCTTTTCTTTAACCCCCTGTGCTATGCTGCTTGTCCCTCTTTTCTTTAACCCCCTGTGCCATGCTGCTTGTCCCTTTTTTCTTTAACCCCCTGTGCCATGCTGCTTGTCCCTCTTTTCTTTAACCCCCTGTGCCATGCTGCTTGTCCCTCTTTTCTTTAACCCCCTGTGCCATGCTGCTTGTCCCTCTTTTCTTTAACCCCCTGTGCCATGCTGCTTGTCCCTCTTTTCTTTAACCCCCTGTGCCATGCTGCTTGTCCCTCTTTTCTTTAACCCCCTGTGCCATGCTGCTTGTCCCTCGTTTTTTAACCCCTCTGTGCCCTCCGCGTTTTCCTCCCTTCACTTTCTTCTCTCTTCTTTCTTGGTCTTCTCTGCTCCTCTGTGCTCCATTGCTCCAGACTGACTGAATGCTGGGCGTGACATGATGACATCACACCCGGCATTCAGTCAGTCTGGAGCAATGGAGCACAGAGGAGCAGAGAGGAGGGACGCCGGCGCCGCGATCACGTGAGTATGTTTTTGGGGTTTTTTAACTACCCTGCTCCCCCCACCAACGACCGAGCCCTCCCTCCCCCTTCCCCCCGCCGCCACAAAAACAAAAGACAAAAAAAAAAAAGAAAAGAAAAAAATGTAGTTTTTAAAAAAAAAAATAATTCCAAAAAAATAGTCGGCACTAGGGCCCGGGCCGGGCCCCTTGACATGCCCGGGCCCGGGTAATTAGTATCCGCCCCCCCCCCCCGCTTCTCGGCGGCCCTGTGCACAGCACCCAAGGTATCCGTGATCCCTGCCACTACAGTCGTCACCCTCTCTGATCTAGCCAAATATGCCAGGAATCTAACACACTTTTCTGCTTCAAAATATTGAGTGTGCCTAGCGAACAGCAGTTTGCGTCTTGATTTGTCTAGGAGGTAATCTGACCACTCCCGCTGCACCACCAGTTATTCTGCCCATCAGTTGCCATACGAGATGAGAGATACACCTCCTCCAGCCGTGAGACCTCCTTTACTAGTCTAGCCCCCCGTAATCTGGACTCCTTTTTAAAAGAGTTAATACTAGTGATCAGGGATCTCCTCAGAAAAGCCTTAAAGGCATCCTAGATAAGTGGTGGGGCAGCTGTATATACATTTGGGGCAACATAACCATCCCACTGAGCTTCCAAAATATTTGGCCTTGAGGAGCATTAACTTTCAGAGTAAATAGTAAAGGAGAGTGGTCCGAGATCCTTCTAGGTCAGTGATTCCCAACTCCAGTCCTCATGCACCCCCAACAGCTTATGTTTTCAGGATCATGCACAGGTGACTTAGTTTACTTGGCTGGGTCAGTAATTATCCCACCTGTTTCCACCAACAAAAATCCTCAAAACATGAGCTGTTGGGGGGTGCATGAGGACTGGAGTTGGGAAACTCTGCTCTAGGCAGATATGCAACATCTACGGCAGCCGGCAATAACCTCTTAGAGATAAGTCCCAAGTCAATTCGGGAGAAGGAGTAATGAGAGGTAGACAAACAGGAGAAACAAACTTCTACCGGGTGCCTCAGAGGCCACATATCCACCAAGCCCATCTCATCCACCAGGCCAGCAAATTTCGACTTCCCAACATGTGAAGAATCTCCCGACTCCCTCCACCTATCCAGGACAAGATCCAGTACAGCATTAAAGCCTCCACAGCAGATCACAGGAGTATCAGGGACAAGGAGATAAAGTCACTACACTTCCTCAAGACTTCACTATTATAGGGGAGCAGGACATATACAGCCATGAGATTTATACGGGTAGAATCAAAAATGCCCCTCAAAAAACTAATCTACCCAGTGGGTCAGGTTCCACGGCCTCCAGAACAAAATTAACTCTTTTACGTATAAGGAGAGAATGACAGGTATGAGTAGCATGATAAGCCCATCCAACCCATGGTTTTCTTAAGAGCCAACAGTCTGCCTCCCACTAGATGGGTCTTAGTGAGGCAGATAACATCCGCTTCATATTTCTTTCATTGAGACATAACTAGAGACCGTATAATTTTATCATTTAGGCCACCAACATTCCTGGTCAGAAACTTTATAAAACCCTTATTCAGCTTCCCAGTCGCCATAACATTAGTGAATACACATGATATAACACAACATAAGAACGACCCCTCCAGACCCAGGCGGACACCCAGCCATCAGACAGCCACAATAATACATACCAAATCAATGTACCTTGACATTTGACAATACTTGCATACAAAAAACAACAGGACACTGTATTGAACAATAGTAATCAAAGCACTCCCTACCCTACTGAAACCACCTCCCCCTCCCCGTATATCCACCCCCAACTTAGACATACCTGGAGCCCACTACAACTAAAATAGATCCCCTCAAACAACCTATACAGCTATCCCTATGTATGTATGTATGAAAGCGCTAATATGTGCTATAAGAGGAGGGGAGACCATGACCCTTTAAGCAAGGGGACTCCCAGCCAATAATATATCCACAATACTACTCCTCCAACACCCCATAACCATTCGGCCAGTAAATACAAAATCGGGGAATATTAAACATACCACCCTAGGATTTTCACCGTTCATGGATGGCTGAGTAGTGTCTATATGGTTAGAAAAAACAAAAAGCGTCTCAACTTGTATAAACCAGAAACAGTATGATATGTACTAGAGAGAGTCATCTTAAACATTCTTGCTGCAAAAGTTATACAGTGGTCAAAAAAACAATCAAGACAGTTCACTCCGAAAAGCCAATACATCACCAGGAATATTTTCAGCCCGGGACGAAGGCCTCTGGGAGCTCTCCTACCAGCCAGGAAGTTGCCTCAGTCGGTGATCCAAAGAAGAAGGTAGTTCCATCAGCAACCACCCGCAATCTAGCCGGGAAAAGCATAGCATATGGCAGCTGCATCTCACGAAGGCGCTGTTTCACCTGTATGAACTGAGCTCTACTTTTCTGTACATCCACTGAAAAATCTGGAAACACCGCCACTCTTTGGTTTTGATGCATTAAGGGACCCTTAAACCGAGCCAGATGAAGAATAGCATCCCGATCTTTATAATGAAGCACTTTGGCGATGAATGTGCATGGCTGCACACCAGGAGGCGGCCTCTGAGCTGGAATGCAATGTGCCCTCTCCACCACAAACTGGGTTGTGAACCCTTCTCTGCCAAATGTCTGGATCATCCAGTTCTCCAAGAAGGTTTCAGGAGCATCCCTCTCTGCCCTTTCAGGAAGACCCACCATCCGAACATTGCTGCGTTTGAGGCGGCCCTCCATGTCTGAGAATTTCTGTTTAATCTACACCATCTGAGCTTCCGAACCAGCGATCTTTTGAGGTGAAGAAGTTGTGGTGTCATCAAGAATGGAGACACGAGCCTCCGTCACCACGACCCGTTCCCGGATTGTCTGAATATCCTGTCGCATCAATGACAAGTCAGCTTGCACCTCTCCGATTTTTTCCGTTACCTTATTTTCAGAGGCAGCAATAGCTTTCACAACCTCCTGCAGGGTAGCAGCAGCATCTGTAGGCAGACCTGAGTTCTTGGAAGATTGAGACACCTGTGGCTCGGGTACAGGAATTCCTCCCGAGGCTGTAGAGAAATTGGAACGTGCACATTTCTCCAGCCTGCTAGCAGCAGTAGTAGTTGCAGATTGCTTACCCATAGTTACACCCTCTATATAAAGATATCAATAGATACAATATTGGGTGATATACAGGCAGCTCGTGATACAAAAGAAAGGCACAGATAGAGCACGCAGGCCGCAGCTGGATACACAGCCAGCGTTCAGAGGTCACAGAGGAGGATACAGCTGATGCAGTGAAAAGTCAGGAGAAATGTGTGCAGTGTAGACAGCACCTGCATACAGGAGATTCAGAGGGGGAGGGCCCTCTAATAAAGTCTAATAAGACAATATACTCTCTCCACTGTGCCAGAGAAGGGAAATTATATGGTAGCAATAGCAGATTCAGACAGTCAGTGAGGCTAAGGGAGCTGTACCTCCAGCTATATAGATCTGTATACAAGCCTGCCCTCCGCAGTCACTCTACCTCAAAATGGCGTTGCGGTTCACTCCATGGTGGGAACACTCAGATGTAGATGTCCTGCATGCAGCCAAAAGCCAGTTGCTTGTTCTCCACACACCCCCAGCAAAAGCCAAGAGGGGCAGGTAAGTAGGTGTCCGCAAGAGCCCAGAGGCACCCGACTCCAGCAGAGACAGGAATCGCTGCTTCTCCATCACAACGAGTGCAGGTTTAGCCCAGCTCCGGACATAAGCGTCAGCAGCAAACACCCTGACCCGCCAGCAGGATCGCAGCTCTGACTGGAGGGAGCAGGGGCAACTTCACCACAACAACAGAAAGTTTGAGAGACTAGCAGTGCAGCAGGATATTTTTATCGGATAATTGGGCTGGGAAGCTCAGGTACACACATTCTACTCCATGCTCCACCAGGCCACCCCCATTTTTGATATTTATTTACTCCAACGACTCTGCATATTCCCCACAATCTCTTATCTCATCGTTTTATAATTGCTATTGACTAATTTTATGTACTTTTTATTACCTGTTTTAAAACAACATTTGCTTTGTGTTGTGAAAGAATCCTATTGCACAAGCAGTCTATATAGCGGTATGATCACATCAGGGGCAGGCTGGGACGGGTGGTAGGGGGGCATATGTGACCCGGGTTGGTCCCATTTTTGACTGCTTGGGCTGTAATTTTTTTTTTATAAAGTTTTGTAATAAGCCACTAGGCGAGCGTGGCAGCTGCTGCCTGAGTGACTACATGGTTCAGCCCAGCTCAGACATCACGCGCACACCTCATTACTGCACTCCAACCCAGCTCAGACATCACGCCCACACACTATTACTACTGCACTCCAACCCAGCTCAGACATCACACGCACACCTCATTACTGCACTCCAACCCAGCTCAGACATCACACGCACACCTCATTACTGCACTCCAACCCAGCTCAGACATCACGCCCACACACTATTACTACTGCACTCCAACCCAGCTCAGACATCACGCCCACACACTATTACTACTGCACTCCAACCCAGCTCAGACATCACACGCACACCTCATTACTGCACTCCAACCCAGCTCAGACATCACACGCACACCTCATTACTGCACTCCAACCCAGCTCAGACATCACACGCACACCTCATTACTGCACTCCAACCCAGCTCAGACATCACACGCACACCTCATTACTGCACTCCAACCCAGCTCAGACATCACGCGCACACCTCATTACTGCACTCCAACCCAGCTCAGACATCACGCGCACACCTCATTACTGCACTCCAACCCAGCTCAGACATCACATGCACACCTCATTACTGCACTCCAACCCAGCTCAGACATCACGCGCACACCTCATTACTGCACTCCAACCCAGCTCAGACATCACATGCACACCTCATTACTGCACTCCAACCCAGCTCAGACATCACGCCCACACACTATTACTACTGCACTCCAACCCAGCTCAGACATCACACGCACACCTCATTACTGCACTCCAACCCAGCTCAGACATCACGTGCACACCTCATTACTGCACTCCAACCCAGCTCAGACATCACACGCACACCTCATTACTGCACTCCAACCCAGCTCAGACATCACACGCACACCTCATTACTGCACTCCAACCCAGCTCAGACATCACGCACACACCTCATTACTGAACTCCAACCCAGCTCAGACATCACGCACACACCTCATTACTGCACTCCAACCCAGCTCAGACATCACGCGCACACCTCATTACTGCACTCCAACCCAGCTCAGACATCACAAACACACCTTATTACTGCACTCCAACCCAGCTCAGACATCACGCACACACCTCATTACTGCACTCCAACCCAGCTCAGACATCACGTGCACACCTCATTACTGCACTCCAACCCAGCTCAGACATCACAAACACACCTTATTACTACACTCCAACCCAGCTCAGACATCACGCGCACACCTCATTACTGCACTCCAACCCAGCTCAGACATCACGCACACACCTCATTACTGCACTCCAACCCAGCTCAGACATCACGCGCATACCTCATTACTGCACTCCAACCCAGCTCAGACATCACGCGCACACCTCATTACTGCACTCCAACCCAGCTCAGACATCACGCGCACACCTTATTACTGCACTCCAACCCAGCTCAGACATCACGAGCACACCTCATTACTGCACTCCAACCCAGCTCAGACATCACGCACACCTCATTACTGCACTCCAACCCAACTCAGACATCACGCACACACCTCATTACTGCACTCCAACCCAGCTCAGACATCACGCGCACACCTCATTACTGCACTCCAACCCAACTCAGACATCACGCACACACCTCATTACTGCACTCCAACCCAGCTCAGACATCACGCGCATACCTCATTACTGCACTCCAACCCAGCTCAGACATCACGCGCATACCTCATTACTGCACTCCAACCCAGCTCAGACATCACGCGCACACCTCATTACTGCACTCCAACCCAGCTCAGACATCACGCGCACACCTCATTACTGCACTCCAACCCAGCTCAGACATCACGCGCACACCTCATTACTGCACTCCAACCCAGCTCAGACATCACGCGCACACCTCATTACTGAACTCCAACCCAGCTCAGACATCACGTGCACACCTCATTACTGCACTCCAACCCAGGTCAGACATCATGCACACACCTCATTACTGCACTCCAACCCAGCTCAGACATCACGCGCACACCTCATTACTGCACTCCAACCCAGCTCAGACATCACGCGCACACCTCATTACTGCACTCCAACCCAGCTCAGACATCACGCGCACACCTCATTACTGCACTCCAACCCAGCTCAGACATCACGAGCACACCTCATTACTGCACTCCAACCCAGCTCAGACATCACGCACACACCTCATTACTGCACTCCAACCCAGGTCAGACATCACGCACACACCTCATTACTGCACTCCAACCCAGCTCAGACATCACGTGCACACCTCATTACTGCACTCCAACCCAGCTCAGACATCACGCGCATACCTCATTACTGCACTCCAACCCAGCTCAGACATCACGCGCATACCTCATTACTGCACTCCAACCCAGCTCAGACATCACGAGCACACCTCATTACTGCACTCCAACCCAGCTCAGACATCACGCGCATACCTCATTACTGCACTCCAAACCAGCTCAGAAATCACGCGCACACCTCATTACTGCACTCCAACCCAGCTCAGACATCACGTGCACACCTCATTACTGCACTCCAACCCAGCTCAGACATCACATGCACACCTCATTACTGCACTCCAACCCAGCTCAGACATCACGCGCACACCTCATTACTGCACTCCAACCCAGCTCAGACATCACGCGCACACCTCATTACTGCACTCCAACCCAGCTCAGAAATCACGCGCACACCTCATTACTGCACTCCAACCCAGCTCAGACATCACGCGCACACCTCATTACTGCACTCCAACCCAGCTCAGAAATCACGCGCACACCTCATTACTGCACTCCAACCCAGCTCAGAAATCACGCGCACACCTCATTACTGCACTCGGGAAGGGATTTTACTTTCTTCAGGCGGTTCCCGTGCTAGATATACGTGGTCTGCGCACAAGACAATGTGGATGGACTCGCTGCTCTGAATTACCATTATCAGGGTGTACTTCAAGCAAGCTGGCTGGGACTGTCATTTTACATTTTGCTTTTGCAGTGTCTGTGGCTCTGCAGTTTTGTGGAACTACAAGGTACTACATGCCTGCCAGAGGGCAAGCTGGGACTTCCAAAATAGCTGATGTGCGCAATAAAATTTAAAGGTCATTGTAATTTTCCAATAAACAAGAATAGGATATATATTAATTTACATTCATTCATAAGTAGTAAAAATTACTGCACTTTTTTCAATTTACACATTATATAAATTTTTTAAATTGTTTGCCAAAGTAGTTACTTTTTAGCACAATAATATATTAATATTAATTGTGTGCACTAAACTGTAATATTACTTAAAGTATTCATTTAAATTAACAGAGCTGTGGTGGGAATTAGGGTTCAATTATTAGGATTAAAAGACCCTCACAAAAAATACAAATATATAGATTTCTATCAGGATGCCGGAGCTCACTAAGTAACCCTGGCACCTTCTTTGGATCACAGAGGCAAGGAAAGATGGAAGATACAACAGAATGTAAAATACAGCTGTAAACAATAGCAATCAACAAAAATAAAAAACAATTAAAACAACCACTGTAATGTCACCAAGCTTCAATGAACCCAAAAGCATTCCAGAGTCAGTATTACAGTAGCCGCTATATAGTTCAGTGGAGAATACTTTACTGGACCAAGCTGTAAAAGGCCAAGTTGTATTTTTGAAAGTGGTCCTGATGCAGTTGCCGGGACTGGAAGGTACAACTGTATATAGAGAGCTCAGGTTGTCCCGGACAAGTTGTGAAATCTGACTCAGTGGACCACTTCCATACACTGTTATTAAGGAGTTATAAAGTCTATGGGTAACTTACTCCAGCCAAGTTGTAATTCTCAACTGTGGACCAGGTAATATTTCTGAATATTGGTGCTGAGGCAGTTTCTATAGCAAGCCCAACGATGCTACCTTAGGTCTATCCAAGCTGTTGGTCCTATATTTTCTATGGGGATGTGGCTTCCTGGCCAAGTTGTACTTTTCTCCAGTAATTTCCTATGTGGTTTGTTTAATGCTATGTCTGGCCAAGTTGTAGAAATGATACGGCCAAATTGTATAAGTTTTCCGTTCAAGTTGTAACCGAAGTTAGTGATCTGGTGGCAGTTTCCTCAGCAACAAAGTCCTTGGGTCCAACGAATCTTTCCGATGTTGGACTCCCAGCCAGGTAGGAGTCTGGATTCCTTTCACCCTACTCCACTAGACACAAGGTGGGCAGACTCAAGAGAAGTTTCCATTGGACCAGAGTTTCCCTGATGCAGGACGTCTGGAAGAAGATGCAACAAGAAGGCAGGAGTGTGATCTGGGATCCTGATGGGGCTGATAGGATTTAGAATTCCAACACCAAGTGCAGATGATCCACAAACACCTGTAATTTCCCTTGCCGGGCTCTTTTAACCAGTCCAAAATTCCGGAAAGGAAAATCCCACTCTGCAGGTTATCTTAAGGTTGGCTGCATTGGGATTGGCTTGGAGATGTCTGGGGGTTGGAGATAGGTGGAGTGGATGCTCAGCACCACGTTGGGTCCTCCACTGCTAGAACTGTGCCCAGGAGTCTAGCACAGTCCAAGGGAGAACAATTAGGGTTCAAACCCGTCAGTGTAGGGCTTAATCCTAGTTGATGAAGAGTAACTCCCTGTTTTAACCCCTTTCATGCTTTTGTGAGATGGAAGGAGCTCCAGACTTTTCCATCTTCCTGTTAATGTAGTGGGAGGGATAATAGGGATGTCAGAGATTTGTATTCCAAGCAGGACACATGCAGCCCCCCTGGCTACGTTTAAGAACCGGGTGGATAAGTTCCAAATCCCATATGTAAATGTTCAAACAAATAATCCAAAACAAACAGGCATAGTCTTGAGTTCCAAAGTGACAGATGGGTGGGTTGGTGTTGGTCAGACCCATCCTGTCACAATGTCCTTAATTCCTGACTAAGCAATTTTCTTTCTATCTTTGATAGCTCGTAATTTATAGGTTGCAGTTTCTGGGTAAAGCAGTGGAAGAAACCAGGTTTCTAGGTATCAGTACTGGATAGTCTAGAGTAATCTGTCTTTAATGCTGGCCATGCACACAGCTATGTTGCAGATGATATTGGACAATGGGACCGATATTTCAGTGTGTGTGGCCCGAAAACAACTGCGATTTTGTGCAGACAGTGGATTGTGGGGACGTGAAAGATGAAGAAGTCATTATATCTTTTCTCATACTTTAAAAATAAATTTGACCACTGTCACAGTGTTTTCAGGTCGTCAGCACATGAACATCTAGGCACTGTTATCATCTGTACAATCGCTGCACAACTTACCTTTCACATAGCATACAATCCTAGTACCCAGACAGAGGAAATGGGTAAGGGAGAGGAGAAGGGTCACATAGAAGCCGTAAGGGAGAGGTGAGGATAGCCTTGTCTCATTTAATATGTTGTTTATTATACTATATCGTGCTAAAAAGTATATAACATTAATTTCACACTATCAAAATCCCTAAAGCTTCTGGGGGTCATTCAGGTCAAATTTCTATACCTGCACTTCTAAATTCCCCCTTTGATCACTGTATGTATATAATAGTGAAGTTTGAGGGATAGCCCTTGTAAATTAGAATGTGCACACGTACGTCCTCATTGAAAAAACAATCTTTACCATGTGCCCCCTCTGTTGACTACTGCCCCCCCTCCCCCATCCTTACCTTATAGCTTACCCTTTCCAGGGGAGGGCTGTCAAATTTTAGCTTGGGGGGCAAGAGTCAATGCAGCAGCCTATTAGGATCATTTTAAAAGAAAAAAAATGCAGCTGGCTCAGTGACCCAGCCTAAGGTAACCCACTATGGGACCGGCCCAGGGGCCAGATGCCTCCCTGCCCTTCCTGCCCCTCTCTGTTTCCTTCACTAACCCTTTAAATAAATGACAGTATTATATGAAAATGCACCCCGGGTGGTCATTTGAAACCACATAAGCCAAGACTTTATAATCTCTGTATATCATTTATCTATGTATCTTTATCTCACTGTCATAATAACTAAACAATCTTCTGTGGGATAACACTGGGAGGCGGGGGTGCTGGGGGTACAAATTCCCCCTGGGCCGGTCCCATAGTGGGCAACTGTGGGATGGGTCATTGGGCTACCTGCATTTTTTCCTTTAAAATATTCTTAAAAGACTGCTTAGCTGAGTATCACATCCAGGATAAAATTTCGCAGCCAGTCCCTGGTTGTTATATATTAACTTGCGTGGGTTCCTCCCACACTCCAAAAACATACTAGTAGGCTAATTGGCTGCTATCAAATAGACCTTAGACTGTGTTCCTGTCTGTCTGCGTGTGTCTGTATGTGTGTTAGGGAATTTAGACTGTAAGCTCCAATGGGGCAGGGACTGATGTGAGTGAATTCTCTGTACAGCGCTGCGGAAATAGTGGCGCTATATAAATAAATGATGATGATGATGATGAACTGTGAAAAAGTTATATCTTCTGCCATAAAACGACCTTTACTGTACCATTTGTATGCAAACTTAGCCACTAGGGGTGCTGTTTCCTTGCAGTAGATGTGTGAGGTTTCATTTTACCTCAGTGGAGTTAACTGTATAGCTGTTTACTAAAGTATTAAAAATGCAAGAATGCATACTGAATACCTAGAAAATTATACCTAAATAATCCCTGCTAATAAAAGCATACATTCCCTTAAATAACTAGTCATTTTATGGATCCATGTATAATAAAAATATTCACCTTGAATAGTTGGCTCATACGTTCTTTAATCATTCAACAGTCAATGTGCAAAGGGCGTTAGAGATGTAAACCAAGAATTAATTTTGATAATCTTTAACCAAATTGCTGCGTCTCAATTGTTCTGAACAATAGGGTCTCTTATCTGGCTTGCGATCTGTACAAATGATTTTCGTTCATAGGGCGGGTATAAAAAGTAAGCTGAAAGGAAGACACGGGCGCTGCTATATGTACAGGGTGTGAGCGATCATGAATTGGCTGAAGGTGGTGGGAGCTGTCCTGGGGGCTTTGCTGATATTAGCCAGCGGTCTCTTGATTGGCCGTTTTGGTATTAAAAGTAATACTGTACCAAAATGGGCGAAGGACATTGCTAAAGATCTTGATGAAGAATTTATTCAGCAGTTTATGTCCGAGGTGGATAACAAGAAGATTGAAGACAATTTGAGGTGAGAATGATTAGCCCATAGGCTAACGTAACTCTAAAGGTCAGTAAACTTGGACTACAAGTTGAATGATGACGGGGAAAGGTATCTTTTACTGTTCATGTATACATATGTAAAATCTATTTTATCTTAACAGGCCTGTCAGTATTTACCAGTGGATTTCCTTTCATATGTAGCCAAGTGTAACTGTGATAGCTGTTATTTTGGGCTCTTAGTGGCTCCTTGGATAGGGTCTCTCAATATACTATTAAAAGTGAGCTATAACTTATATCTAAGTGTGGTCTTATGTCCGCACCTATATTCATATGCAACACAGAACCCCGTTCATCAGCATAGTAGCACCAGGGCCGGATTAAGGGAATGGAGGCCCCTGGGCTAAGGGGGCCTCCATTCCCCCGTGAGGGCCACCCCCCCTGTGATCTGAGCCGCCCCCTCTGGTGAGCCGAGCCGCTCCCCCCGGCACTTACCTCCTTCTCCTTCCCCGGCACGCTGTATGCTCTTTACTGAGGAGATCACCACAGTAAATATGTGCAAAATATATAAGGGTTATTTACGTAGGACAGAAAATAGGGACCCCCGCTGCTTTATGTGTGGTACTTGTCCACCTAGTAAATAGCAAAGTGCTCTCCAACTGCACGGACTATCGCTGGGAAATTAATCTGTGCCTAATTTTTGCGGGTTTGCAGACCAACCTGACAGTGCGCAAGTTGTAGAATTTTCTGTCTTTATCACAAAACATTGCGCGGTTTAGCTTTTTTTTATGTCTTAAATTAATCACGATAGAGAGGTGACAACTGCATCGTGTCTCTGACATGTCACATTTGGGTGTTTGAAGCTTTTTATTGCTTGAGGTACCTAAAATGTGCTGTACTGCGTCTGGAAGGCACAGAATGCTTCCCATTATAAGTATAGGAGAAGTCCTGCGGGCTGCGGGAAGATTAAGGCTAAGCGCCCTCCAGTGGCGGAACTCTGCATTGCTATTGCATAATTTTGGGTAGCAGTGTAGCTGTAAGCCCCTGGGCCCCCTCTTTGCTCTGAAAAGAGCAGATTCCACAGCACCTGTGCCTCTCAGAATAGGAATCTGCAATTTTCAAAGCAGCAGAGTGGTACCCTTGTGGATAGGGGGGAAGGGGGGGGGGGGGGGGCGAGTTGATGTGGCTGCAAGCAGCCGTGGTAGTTCCACCACTTGCGCCCTCCCACAAAATAGAGAATGCACCTTTAAAAGCGCCCTATCTGCTCCTTTACATCATTTAAACATTGAGATATTGATTTCGTAAGAAGGGGGCCCAATCTGCCCAGCATCATCCATTGGCTGGTGCAAGTATTACACCCCTGCAGATGTCACATTCTAGGCTCATAGATCAATCTACTTCCTTATAAAACCGGGTGCAGTGGCACAAAAGAAGAACATTTACTTTGTGGTTTGCACTTTTGCCTTGTGTACATGACCCTTTATATTATATATATATATATATATATATATATATATATATTAGAGATGAGCGGGCTCGGATTACGCTAATCCGAGCCCACCCGAACAGTGCGGATCCGAACGGGATCCGAGCACTGTTCGGATATTTCCGGCGGGCAAAAAATTGAAAACGAGGCTCTGTCGTCCAAGTCTCGCGTCGAATCTCGCGAGGGGTGGGAGGGAGGGCCCAGAACAATTCCATCTTGTACCTCTTTTTTTGGCATTATGTGCTCAAGCTACCTCGGTGCAACCTTTTGGCCTAAAAACAATATTGTGAGGTGTTCAGAATAGACTGGGAATTAGTGGAAATGATTTTTATTGAATGTTATTGAGGTTAATAATAGCGTAGGAGTGAAAAAAAAACCCCACAAAACTGGTTTTTAGCACTTTTTATGTTTTTTTCAAATTAAATCTGAATCCAAAACCTTAAATCCGAACCAAAACCTTTCGTCGGGTGTTTTGCGAAACAAATCCGAACCCAAAACCTCAAGCAAATCCCAATCCAAAACACAAAACACAAAACACAACAAAAGTGGCCGGTGCACATCCCTAATATATATATATATATTATATATAGGTAATATTTTGAGTGTTTTTAATTAAAGTATGTGAATGTGCTGTTTTGTATGATTCCATGTAACCGCTTTTCTGCAGAGTCCTCACCATAAAGCCTCATGTGGCGACGACGGCAGCGGACGAGGAGTTGGTGCAGCTTATGCTGTCTCGCTGGAGGGACCCAAACAGTGGCCTAGATGAGGCTAAGGAAGAGCGATATAATGTGTTCCTGTCATTTCCTGATGATAAGAATCCAAACACTGTCAGAGTTTGTAAGTGTAACAGCCATTATATATCATGGTAGCCATGTAAGTAAAATATTGAAACTAGAGATGGGAGTAGTTGGGTCAAATTTCATGCAAATCAAATATTACACCGGACCGGGTCGCTCTGTGAAGTTCCAGCCATACATATGAGTTCTGCTTTTGCCCATAGTTGCCTACTCTCCCGGAATGTCCGGGAGACTCCCGAAGTTTTGGGAGTTCTCCCGGACTCCCGAGAGAGCAGGCAAAAATCCCGGATCCAGAAGTTGCCGCTGCTGAAGATGGCAGGGGCTAAACGCGCCCTCGTGGCCCCGCCCCCTGGTGCGATTGGCTAAAATGGCCTCAGATTGACGGGCGGGGGCTAACGGCGCACCACTCGTGACCACGCTCCCTCGACGGACCCCCTCCCGGACAGCTGCCTCTAAAAGTAGGCAAGTATGCTTTTGCCTCATCTTTCCGCAGAATGACATTCCGCGCTGTATCCGTAAAGTCGGCATCCTGCATTTGCCAGAATTTATAGTCTATAGAGCTAGGGTGACAGTGTCAATACATTCTGCTATGTTGGAGAATTCCAGGCAGATCTAAATGGAATCCCTCCGCAGAACACGGGTCAACCTTTCTTGTACATGCAAAGTTCCAGTATTAAATGCGGAATGAGGGAAACATTCTGTAGAACACTTTAAATGATCTAAATCTATTACGATTTGATTGGACCATTAAATAAATGTGTATGTTTACCTGAGTTGCATTCACTGGGAACAGTCACATTGACATTTAAACTCATGATAGCTTCCAATATACTGAAAATAGTAGTTTTTCTATTTTCAAAGCATTGAAGATTAATGTGCGGTGTGATGTGAACAGGAAGAAGAAACTGTTGTAGGGAGCAATGTTCCCTGTGACTGCTTTATTTTATCTTCTGTCTTTGTCTATTCTGTCTTAGGTTGTGTGCACTGAGGGAATATGCATACATATATTCCATAGACATGGAATATATGGTTTAACATGTCCAATTAAGGCTTCTTACACTTAGATATGATCCAAAATGTAAGAAAACTATTGAACTCTACTACTCAATCTCCAAAACGCAATGAAATTACGAGGCAGCAGGTTTAATGGACATTTTACTTGTACAATACAGACATGGTTATACAAACTAAGTCAGCACTATCAGGGAATGAGTGGAAAGTGGGGACTGATTTGAATGTGGGAATGTGGACACAGAGTGCAATAGTTTTGGGGACTGAGTGAGATGGTTGTGGGGACTGAGTGAGATGGATGTGGCGACTGAGTTAGATGGAATTTGGGGACTGAGTTAGATGGTTGTGGGGACTGAGTGAGATGGATGTGGGGACTGAGTGAGATGGATGTGGGGACTGAGTGAGATGGATGTGGGGACTGAGTGAGATGGTTGTGGGGACTGAGTGAGATGGATGTGGGGACTGAGTGAGCTGGATGTGGGGACTGAGTGAGCTGGATGTGAGGACTGAGTGAGATGGATGTGCGGACTGAGTGAGATGGATGTGGGGACTGGGTGAAATGGTTGTGGGGACTGAGTGAGATGGTTGTGGGGACTGAGTGAGATGGATGTGGGGACTGAGTGAGATGGATGTGGGGACTGAGTGAGATGGATGTGGGGACTGAGTGAGATGGATGTGGGGACTGAGTGAGATGGATGTGGGGACTGAGTGAGATGGATGTGGGGACTGAGTGAGATGGATGTGGGGACTACATTTTTTTGTGCTACATAGCTGCTCAGACCTTCAGTTTCATAGTTTGCATGTGTCTATTCCAGGGAAAACACAAATCTGAATTAGCAGCTCCACCATTTCAGCATTATCATAATAGTGCTGAATCTGCAGCTAACCACAGGATGTGATGGCATACTATGTCTGTATTACACAAAGAACATGCTGTTACGATTTAAATGCCTTAGTCAGTATTTGCACAGGCTTACCTAGGGCGCGGAGTCTAACGGCCTTCCGGTCTTCACCAAGAACCACCGCAAGGTAGTGTGGTCTTTGCTGCCGAAGAACCGCAGGTCGCGGTCCCCAGGTTAGCCTACTGACGTAAGGGAGAAGGTTCTAAGTGATGGATAGTCAGACAGGCAATATGACAAGTGATGTAAGTACAGGCACTAACCATGAATTTCAGGGTTTGAAGGTCTGGAGCAGTAAGCGGTAGATGCACGGAGTTAATGAGTGCGTAGCAGGAGATGGGTCCAGGAACACAGCCGGGTCGGTACACAGGAGATATCAGGTATACGGTGCCAGAGGGAAATCCAGAGAGTAGTTGATAACACAGCCGGGTCGGTACACAGGAGATATCAGGTATACGGTGCCAGAGGGAAATCCAGAGAGTAGTTGATAACACAGCCGGGTCGGTACACAGGGAAGACAGTCCAATACGTGGTGCCAGGAATAAGCCAAAGAATAGTCAGGTCACAGCCAGGTTGGTACACAGGAGTAGGAGGAATAAAGGAGTACACAGGGAGCAGGTTCACAGGAGTCAGGAACACAGGAACTGTTAGCCAGGAACAGGAAACACATTGCTCTGACACAGATAGCGTGTCAGAGCAGGAATAAGTAGTTTTTGAATTCCCCGCCCAGAGTCACATGACCCCTGCTGCGAGAATCCGGAAGTGCAGCGGTGCCATCAGGGAGAGCGCTCCCCGCTGAAGATGACAAGCTGCCAGACCCGACAGCGCAGCGGAGCGGGGAACAGGTAAGATCCTAACACATGCCCATTTAACCTTCTGCCTTAATGGTTGTAATTTCATTGCTTTTTGAGACTTGATTGGTAGAGTTTTAATAATTTCCTTACATTTTAGATCCTGTGTAAGTGTAAGAAACCTTAATTGAACATGTTAAAGGGGAAGTGTTTTTTTGTCTTTGGAATTCAATAACGTTCACTACCGCGCCCACTAAAGGGCTCCTTCTTATTCAGGTGTTTGGGGTACCGTGCTATTCCCTATGGGTCAGGCACCCCACTTTTAGCATCTACTGCTGAGTTAACTTGAATTGCAGCGGTACCACTAACACTGAATGTCACACCTTCAATATTAATAAATCAATTCTTAGGTAAATCACATAACATTAACATCATCTAAAACATTTGGTGCACCAATATTACCCCTGGTAACATTACCATATTTTCCACTCAGTCCTGGGCTGACCTGTGCACAGTAATTTGGTAATATTCCAAAGTCCTGCAGAGGTTTCCATCAAGGGTTAATTATTAAAGTAGAAAGCAGGGCTGTTGCTCATTTCAGCCACAAGATGGCGCTGTTCTCTCAACAGTCAATGAATCTCTATCAGCACATGTGCTCTGCAACAGGATATAGTGTCCAGATATCAGCACACACACAGGATATAGCTGAAACGACCGTCTTAATTGTTCCCTGCAGCCTGTGTAAAGGTATGATCTGGGGGAAAAGCTCTCACAATCCTTCCTTGTACAAGAATGCAATGTCAGTTTTGGATAGATTCATCACTCTTCCCTCTGACACTGGGGTGTGTGCAGTACACTGCAGGCTAGGGTTTTACCTTGAGACGGTTCTGCAGTTAGTGGAGACTGTCTTTGGCACTCCGCTGCGTGTCCCCAGCTGTTCTCCGTCCGCTTTGCTGGCAATGTCACAGTTCTGGCAGCAGCTTATCTTCTCTCTGCTCGGCTGCACGTCCTCCCCCTTGTTCCTTCTACCATGCTGCTCTCTCTTACTCCTCCTTCCTGCACATCCTCTTCCTGTTACTCCCCCAGCCAATCAGGGCCTTCATCCTCCTCCCGTCAATCACTCCTGGGCACAAGTTTTCAGGAGCACAATTAACCCCTTGTAGCCCTGCATTTTAAAAGCTGTTATGCACTCCTCTGTGCTGTTCAACAGGGCTTTGGGGTAACACACTGTACACTAAGTTATACTTTCCCAACACACAGAAGGGAGGTGTCAGTTTGCAACAAAGGCAGTAGAGAAAAATAGCAAGATTTTCAACTCTTAATTTTTCCAACTGTAATTTTTTTATTTATTTGTTCTGATTTGGTATGCAGCACCCAGAGACAGTTCTCAATTTACATACCAAATTGCAGCACAATATCTCTGATACTTTATGAGATCTAGCCAGGGCCGGACTGGGACTAAAAATCAGCCCTGGCATTTAAGGTACACAGGCCCACCTCAGTTCCAGCAGGAATGAAAATATGTGCCGCCGCGTAGCGGTGGCGCTGAACACGGCGTGACCTCATTGTGTTGTGGGTGTGGCCAACATGGGGCATTGATACATACATTATAATAATACATTACATTTAGCATTTTAGACAAATACACAGGCCCTACTGTTAGAAGCACACAGCGTTGCCTTCACAAGCAGTACGTTGTGAAGCGGGACATACCTCCCAACTGTCCTTGCAGTCGGACCAAATCCTGACTAAGGGAGACAGTCATCCAAATTCAGGACTGCCCTACCAGATTCAGGACAGTTGGCAGACTGTCCTGCTCTCTCCTACCTGTCTTGGTCACTTTCACCACTTGTAGCAGATGGTTTCTTTAGCTCAGTTCATTCTTGTCTCGAACCTGGAATATTGGATGCCCTATTTTGAAAAAAAAAATGGGTACATGAGATTTAGAAAACTCCAACCAGCCCCAATGTTAAAACAATAGCACTCACGTTTTATAATTAGGCCTCCCTCCAGTCCCCACAATAATAATATTCACATTAATTAAGTAGACCAATTTCCCTCCAACCAGCCCCAACATAAAATTAACAGTATACCCATTTACTCAAGACATATTTCCCTCCCTCCAAACAGTCCCAGCAATAAATTAAATAGCATTAAAATGTAATAAATATAGCCATTTTCCACAACCAATCCCGACAATAAATAATTTATATTCACATTCAATAAATAGCCCTTCTCCCCAAAATCAGCCCCATATTCAATTGATAGCCCTAAACCACCCCAGCATTAAATTAAAGGTTCTTTCACCTCACCTTAAATAATTAGCCCCCACCTACACTCCACCATTAAATAGCCTACCTCCCACACTATATTAAGATCCTCCCTTCTCTCACATATTATATTAAAATACTGCGCGCACGCACACACATGCTATATTTAAAATACTGCGCTCGCGCACACTATATGAACATGGCCAAACACGCACGTACACTATAGCAACATGGGGCCACACATGCACAAAATTAGCCCCACAGCCACACTGTTAGCCCCACTGGTTGTTAGCCCCACTGTCTGGTTGTTAGCCCCACTGTCTGGTTGTTAGCCCCACTGTCTGGTTGTTAGCCCCACTGTTTTTCCTCCACTGTTTGTTAGCCCCACTGTTTATTTGTTAGCACCACTGTTTGTTAGCCCCACTGTTTGTTTGTTAGCCCCACTGTTTGTTTGTTAGCCCCACTGTTTTTCCTCCACTGTTTGTTTGTTAGCCCCACTGTTTGTTTGTTAGCCCCACTGTTTGTTTGTTTGTTAGCCCCACTGTTTGTTTGTTTGTTAGCCCCACTGTTTGTTTGTTTGTTAGCCCCACTGTTTGTTTGTTAGCCCCACTGTTTTTCCTCCACTGTTTGTTTGTTAGCCCCACTGTTTTTCCTCCACTGTTTGTTTGTTTGCCCCAGTTTGCCAGCCCCACTGTTTGCCACACTATTACTTACTTACACACACAGACACTTACCTTTTTACATCCAGCAGCAGCAGCACCCTGCGCGCTGGTCAGCCAACGGAGAATCAATGACTGCCGACTATGCAGTAATCACATGGGACGGCGCCTGTGGCGTGGTGCCGTCCCATGTGATTACTCACATAGTCGCCAGTCACTGACTCTCCGTCCGCCGAGCAGCGCGCAGGGTGCTGCTGCTCGGCGGACATGCGGACCGGCCCTTCTGGCCATCGGCCCTTCTGGCATTTGCCAGAAGTGCCAGATGGCCAGTCCGGCCCTGGATCTAGCCCCTCAAACACCAAGCCCACCCATCACAGAATGAACATGGTAGAATGCAGTTTTTTAAACTCATCCATAGTATAAGGGTCCTTATAATAAGCCATGACTGAGATCAGATTATTTAGCCTAAAACATGTATAACATTACATCTGGGGCAAATTTATCAAACTGCGGGTTTGAAAAAGTGGAGATGTTGCCTATAGCAGATTCTAGCTGTCCTTTTGTAGAATATACTGAATAAATGATAACTAGAATTGGTTTGGTTGCTATAGGCAACATCTCCACTTTTTCAAACCCCCAGCTTGATAAATTTACCCCCTGGTCTCTTACATGTGTGGTGTTCATATTGGATTGGATGTTTGGTAATCGGGGTGAATGACCAGATATTCATGTGTTAGGGCATCATCAGATTACTTAAGATATTTGATGGGTACTGTTTGTACACTTGTTGTGCATCAAACTATTCACCAAATTTAAGCAGTTCTGGATTTTGAATATCTCTTTTGTGTATATCTCTTCAGGGGCAAACGCAGGATTTTTAGAGGGGGGGTTTCCACACCACGCTGCCAGTGGGCGTGACCAGCATGCATGGGGGCGTGGCAATAATTTTAGACAGTGCTTGGCTGCTCTCCAACTCTTCCTATCCCCATAATATACATGGGCAATGTTGTGTGCACTACTATTAGGTAGGGATGAGCGCACTCGGATTTATGAAATCCGAGCCCACCCGAACGTTGCGGATCCGAGTCGGATCCGAGACAGATCCGGGTATTGGCGCCAAATTCAAATGTGAAACTGAGGCTCTGACTCATAATCCCGTTGTCGGATCTCGCGATACTCGGATCCTATAAATTCCCCGCTAGTCGCCGCCATCTTCACTCGGGCATTGATCAGGGTAGAGGGAGGGTGTGTTAGGTGGTCCTCTGTCCTGGTAGATCTCGTGCTGTGCTGTTTAGTTCTGTGCTGTGCTGTTTAGTTCTGTGCTGTTCTGTGCTGTGCTGTGCTGTGCTGTGCTGTGCTGTGCTGTGTTCTGCAGTATCAGTCCAGTGGTGCTGTGTGCTGTGCTCTGTCCTTCTGAGGTCAGTGGTGCTGCTGGGTCCTGTGCTGTGTCCTGTTCAGTCCAGTGGTGCTGTGTCCTGTGCTCTGTGCTTCTAAGGGCATAGTTATTTCCCCAATATTCCCCTGTGTTTAAAAAAATAAAAAAAAGTTTTTTAAAAAAAATACCAAAAACTACTTTAATTTTTTTTAATTACCACAAAATTTGCACAACCAATCCTGCAGTATAAGCCCATTGGTACTGCAATATTACCAAGTTCACACATTCAGCAGTAAAAGTCCAGTGGTACTGCAATATTACAAAGTTTACACATTCTGCAGTATCAGTCCAGTGGTGCTGTGTCCTGTGCTCTGTCCTGCTGAGTTCCGTAGTGCTGCTGGGTCCTGTGCCGTGTCCTGTTCAGTCCAGTGGTGCTGTGTCCTGTGCTCTGTGCTTCTAAGGGCATAGTTATTTCCCCACTATTCCCAAGTTTTTAAAAAATAAAAAAAAGTAAAAAAAAATAAAAAATTTAAAAAAAAAAAAAAAAATATAATAATTATAACCAAATTTGCAAAACCAATCCAGCAGTATAAGTCCATTGGTACTGCAATATTACAAAGTTCACACATTCTGCAGTATCAGTCCAGTGGTGCTGTGTCCTGTGCTCTGTCCTGCTGAGTTCCGTAGTGCTGCTGGGTCCTGTGCCGTGTCCTGTTCAGTCCAGTGGTGCTGTGTCCTGTGCTCTGTGCTTCTAAGGGCATAGTTATTTCCCCACTATTCCCAAGTTTTTTAAAAATAAAAAAAAAGTAAAAAAAAATAAAAAATGTAAAAAAAAAAAAAATATATAATAATTATAACCAAATTTGCAAAACCAATACAGCAGTATAAGTCCATTGGTACTGCAATATTACCAAGTTCACACATTCTGCAGTATCTTGTGCTACATATAATGGAGACCAAAAATTTGGAGGATAAAGTAGGGAAAGATCAAGACCCACTTCCTCCTAATGCTGAAGCTGCTGCCACTAGTCATGACATAGACGATGAAATGCCATCAACGTCGTCTGGCAAGCACGATGCCCAATACTACAGAGGGACCTGTGGTTGTGGAGTCCAGCGGGGACGAATTAATAATGTGTGATGAGGAGGAAGTACACACTGTAGGGGGAGAGGAATCAGAGGTTGAGGATGAGGACGACATCTTGCATCAGTAGAGCCTGTTTAGTCTGTACAGGGAGAGATGAATAGCTTTTTTGGTGTGGGGGCCCAAACAAACCAATCATTTCAGCCAAAGTTGTTTGGTAGGCCCTGTCGCTGAAATGATTGGTTTGTTAAAGTGTGCATGTCCTATTTCAACAACATAAGGGTGGGTGTGAGGGCCCAAGGACAATTCCATCTTGGAACTTTTTTTTTTGCATTATATGACCAATCAACAGTCGTTTGCCATGTTCAAAAAGTAAAACCAAATTTAAAAAAATTCAAGAAATTAAACCAAAAGTAAAATGCCGTGTCATAATTTAAAACAAGAGGTATTGACGTGCTCTAAAACTACTGTATTGTTGTTTATATTTTATAAACACTACACTTGAAAGCTTGAGTCTTTCAATAAAAAAGTAACTGTCCATTGCACGAATATTTGCAACAGGGACAATTTTAGGGTTAAGAAAGTCAACTAATAACACTTCGACGCTGTCTGTCTTTATAAACACTACACTTGGAAGTTGGAGGAGGTATTGTGGCCCCGGCACCAAATTTACTACCGGGGCCACTCCACTGTGCAGTCCATATTTAGGTGTATCAGATATTAAACAACGGTGACAGTTGATGCCCAATTTTTTAATTATATTGTGGCCTCGGTACCAAATTGTGTACCGGGGCCACCACACTACGCAGTCCAGATACTTGTTTGGTGGAATTCAGACCAGTTGAGGGTTTTATTATTATATTGTGGGGACCACTCTATCTATACCACACTACAACTCTTTACCACTCTATTTAATACTTTAATTCTATTTAATACTTTAATTCTATTTCATACTTTAATTCTATTTAATACTTTAATTCTATTTCATACTTTAATTCTATTTAATACTTTAATTCTATTACTAATTACCATAAAGAGGAACTGCCGCTTCTATTTAATACTTTAATTCTATTAGTAGTTACCATAAAGAGGAACAAAATAAACCAATTTTACCAAAAGTATAATATGACTTAGACTTACAAACACTACACTTGAAAGATGGTGCCTTTAAATGAAAAAGTCAGTCTTCATTGCACGACTATGTGCAACAGGGACAGTTTTTTGGTTTACAAAGTCAACCAATAACACTTGGACCCTGTCTGTCTTTAACATACTTGATGGGATCTCAATGACGAATTGTCTGTACCATGTTTGGAGGAGGTATTGTGGCCCCGGTATCAAATTGGGTACCGGGGCCACCCCACTACGCAGTCCAGATACTTGTTTGGTGGAATTCTGACACGTGGAGGGTTTTTTAATTATATTGTGGCCTCGGTACCAAATTGTGTACCGGGGCCACCACACTACGCAGTCAAGATAGATAGATGCGTATCATAGATAAAGTACATTCAGTGGTGTGGGGCAAATTGAAAAATATTCAAAATGCACTGACATTATCAAAAACAAGAGGTTGTCACACGCTAAAACTCCAACATGTATATGATGGAGAGGATGGAGGAGCAGCCGTATGTGTAGTGTAATGCAGACCTGTTGAAGGTTTTTTATATATTTTATTGTGGTGCCCAGTGCCCACTCCTCTAGGCAGTCCAGGTACATTTATTGGTGCGATTCATAAAAGTTCAGGGTTTTTAATATATTGTGGTGACCCACTCCTCTACGCAGTCCAGGTACATTTATTGGTGCGAATCAAACAAGTTGATGGTTTTCTTATTATATATATTGTGGTGACCCACTCCTCTACGCAGTCCAGGTACATTTATTGGTGCGATTCATAAAAGTTCAGGGTTTTTAATATATATTGTGGTGACCCACTCCTCTACGCAGTCCAGGTACATTTATTGGTGCGAATCATAAAAGTTCAGGGTTTTTAATATATATTGTGGTGACCCACTCCTCTACGCAGTCCAGGTACATTTATTGGTGCGAATCATAAAAGTTCAGGGTTTTTAATATATATTGTGGTGACCCCCTCCTCTACGCAGTCCAGAAAGATACCTTGTTGCAACGTTTTGGACTAATAACTATATTGTGAGGTGTTCAGAATACACTGTAAATTAGTGGAAATGCTTGTTATTGAATGTTATTGAGGTTAATAATAGCCTAGGAGTGAAAATAAGCCCAAAAACTTGATTTTTAAACTTTTTATGTTTTTTTCAAAAAAAATCCGAATCCAAAACCTTAAATCCGAACCGAGACCTTTCGTCAAGTGTTTTGCGAGACAAATCCGAACCCCAAAAATAACGAAAATCCGGATCCAAAACACAAAACACGAGACCTCAAAAGTCGCCGGTGCACATCCCTACTATTAGGTGCACGCAGCTCTCCCTGTTCAAGCAGAGCTGTGTGAAGCGGGGGCAGCGTCCAGCCACCTCAATTATACAGTTCTCTAGGCTTGGAGGGGGGTTTCCAGGCACTAGGAACCCCCCCCCGGTGTGTCTATGCTCTTTTGGGGTCATCCAGTCACTGACATATTCTACCTTTACTCTCCGCGGCACCAATTGGATGAGTGCCCTGAATATCAGATCAGGTTTTATCACAGACACAGGTCTTCACACCACACCATGTTTTTTTTGCAAGAGGTGTCCGGAGCGTTTAATGCTGCAATGGTGCCAGCAGTTTAAATTTTGGTAATGGCAGGACCTTGGGACCACAACTGTTATCCAAAATCAGATGGAGGATGAGTAGTGAAATATGACTGAGCATCTCCTATATCTGTGTCAGACCCCAAATTCCATAATCCTGTTACCCACAAACTATTTACATCAACATGATTCCATTTATATAGACGTTTTACTGCACTTATCACAAACGTTTTGGGGAGGGGTGGGTTAAATATTGGGTTATCTGTTTCCTATAATGAAAATGGTGTCCCATTTTGTAACTAGAGGTAAGACCATTTAATCTCTTTCGGAAAGACGATGGCCCAGGATATAACATACCTCTTGTAGAGCCGGGGTAAGAAGAGTTGATGCTCCTTTGTATCTGAATGGAACTCTTCTTTCTTTGCGCAGTGAGTCCAGATGGGACCCCCCAGTTTACAGCAGAGCTAACTGAGGCTAAACTCACCGACGACCAGAAGGACCCAAACATTCTACAACCCTTTGTTGCATTTGCTCCCAATGGAACCGTCAAGGTATATATAAGACCCGAGTATACCAGTTGGGCTAATGGCGTATAAAATGGTGACATGAGCTACGGAGTAGGGAAGGCTTCCAACCTTGGTGTGGGGCAGCATATTATTAGTGATCATATAGGGGAATTTGAAGTTGCGTTGTTAGTATTTCCACCGTTCACATTTCCAGCCAGACCCAGTTCCAAAAATAGAGTGTTGGGGGTCTATTTATCAAGCATTCCCCCTGTGTTAAACCCCCAAAAACTGTTGTTTTTGGGGGTTTACCGTGAAATTACTATGTATTATTGAAGCATTGCAGCAGATATCTCAGATATCTGCTACTTTGCATTTCCTATCGTTTTTCTGAGCACTCCCCATAACAGTGTATGGGAAGTGCTCAGAACCGCTATGTATTAAAGTCTAACTAGAGAAATTTTTCTCTTTTTCTACATGTTAATGTACCCCATCTGGAGCTGGTGCCATCTGAAGCTGGTGCCATCTGAAGCTGGTGCCATCTGGAGCTAGTGCCATCTGAAGCTGGTGCCATCTGAAGCTGGTGCCATCTGAAGCTGGCGCCATCTGAAGCTGGTGCCATCTGAAGCTGGTGCCATCTGAAGCTGGTGTCATCTGAAGCTGGTGCCATCTGGAGCTGGTGCCATCTGAAGCTGGTGTCATCTGAAGCTGGCGCCATCTGAAGCTGGCGCACATTAACATATCTGAAAACTTTCGCGCTGTCCAGCTCTGCTCTGAAGAACAGAGCTGGACAACGCATGTGTGGAGGGATCATGCGATCCCTCCCTGTCACTCATCGCACAGTTTGCCTTCCAGGATGTTAGTGCGCATGCACCAAGTTTTCGGTCGGGGCATGCTCACTAACAAAAAAGAAAAAAAAAGAGAAGATCACCGCAGCCTTCAAACTTGAGAAAAGACTGCGATGATCAGGTGAGTCACTTCTCAGGGACAGCAGGTTATCGGCACTGCTGTACCTGAGAATTTATTTAATACATTGCCGTTACTTTTCAATCCTTATCAAGCAGATAAGGATTGAAAATTATCAAGTGAAAAAAATGAAGGGTCATAAATAGATGCCTTAGTGAGCACCCAGGCACTAGGTGGAAATATAGGCACTACAACCACAAAACGTTTCCTGGCGCTGAAACACTATATTCCCAAACATCAGTTAACCGGTGCCTCAATACCTGCAGCTGTACAGAACCTATGGGTTCTCAGGAAAAAATATTCTATGAACAATAATGACAGCACTAGAGTAATGGAGCACTAGTAACCAATTACCGAATCCATGAAACTGTTGCAATATTCAACACTTATTTATTCAAAAATAAAACGTAATAAATCTTAAATCAGTGCACTGCAGTGCTGTGTGCCGCATTAAAAAAGAAACTTAAAATAAATAAATGAAAAAACATAAAATAATGAATACAGTTAAATTCTTCTATTGCTAAAAGTATGAATACTCAGCAATAATCTCCTCCTCTTGATCGTATCTAAAATATTTGTGATAGAATCTTCAATAGAAATAACATTCAATATTCATCAATACCATTGATATTCGATCTGATATCATTGGCAGCTTAAAAATGGCCTTCTTATTAGAAAGTCCCAGGACATCAATATTTATAACGTCTGATCTAAAATACAAAGTCTCGCTCTGACAATAGCAACAATGTAAATTAAGTGAGCCCGTGCTCAACCACAGTGATAATAGTAGATATAGTGTGATTGTTGTTACTCACTCACCTGCATCCCGGCCGTCGCTATGGCGACCGGGACGTCACTTCCGGCCCTGACCCGGCCGTTGCTGGGGCAACGATTAGACGCTTCAGCGCTGCGTCCCGGCAATGAGAGGAAGCCGGGCGCAGCGCTCACCATATCCTCTAGCCTGCGGGCTAATTAATGCAATTTATTAATTATGCTGGGCCTGTGTCTAATTCAGAGCTAGGCTCTGATTGGTGGACACTGGTATTTAGGGCAATGAGGTCTGCTGCCTCATTGCCGGTTATAGCTTCTGCTCTCCAGTCTGCTGACCTGCTTGTTCCCGTTCCTGTCTCCTGAACCTCTACTGATTTCCCGTGTATGACCCTTGGCTTTGAATTGGACTTCGCTTGTGTATCCTGTGACCCTGATCTCTGGCCTGTTTACTGTTTTTGCTATCCGCTTGTGACCCTTGACTTCGGCTTGTTTACTGGTACTGTTGCCTGCTGCCGGCCCTTGACCTCTGCGTGGACCTCACTCCGCTTGCCTGGGTTCTCCCCTGCCGGTACACACTTCACGACACTCTGTCAATCTGCGGCCCAGTCTGTCCCCACCATCAGGTGCTCCAGTGAACACCTGATTGGCAGAGTAAATTCCGGGTTGTGTTGTGCCGGCTGGAGGGATTCCTAACATTATAACCGGCCCAAAAACACTGAGACGAGGTTGTGATGGATGAAAGCGGATCCACACCGTCTCCGGTACAAGCCTTAGCAGGCCATTTTGAGTCCTTGTACCAGATGATCCAGGGATTGGCTGAGCGGTTGTCCGTTCAAGAAGAAGCCACGAAAACTTCACAACCCACTCCAAGTTCCATCTGTGAACCTAAGGTTAATTTGCTGGATCGGTTCACTGGAAATTGATCCCTGTTTCGGAATTTCAGGGAGAGCTGCAAGCTCTATTTCCGGTTGAGACCCCGCTCCTCTGGTTCAGAGCAACAAAGAGTCGGGATTATCATTTCCCTCCTGCAAGGTGACCCCCAGTCCTGGGCCTTTTCTTTGCCACAGACCAGTCCTGCCATGCAGTCCGTAGACGCATTCTTTGAGGCATTAGGTCTACTATATGATGACCTGGATCGAATGGCCTCCGCAGAAGCTCATCTACGGGCCTTGAAACAAGGCCGGCGGTCGGCACAGGAATATTGCGCTGAATTCCGTAGATGGTCACCTGATAGTGGATGGAATGACCCCGCCTTACGTAGTCAGTTCCGTCTCGGCCTGTCGGAACAGATTAAAGACTCTTTGGTGCAATATCCATCTCCTACTTCTCTAGAGGATCTGATGCACCTCTCCATCAAAATCGACAGGAGATTTAAAGAGCGGAAAACCGAAAAGGAGGCATCTTCACCTCCATCCGCCTTCATTACTGTTTCCACGGATGGTGAGGAGCCTATGCATTTAGGAGCGTATCGTCTCTACCCTGAGGAAAGAGACAGGAGATGATCACAAGGCCTATGTCTCTACTGTGGCACAAAAGGCCACTTCTCCCGTTCCTGCCCAAATAAGCCGGGAAAAGAGCATGCCTAGGGAACGAGGGGAAAGTTCACCTAGGTCTGCAGATTGTCTCCCCGAAAAATGCTGTATTGATCCCTGCACAGCTCACGGTCAGTGCTCGTACTGTGGACCTGTGGGCCTTCATTGATAGTGGAGCTGCAGGCAACTTCCTTGACATCTGGTTCGCCCGCGCTGCTGGAATTCTGATGGTAAAACTCAAGTCTGCTATTACTGTCTGTGGCTTAGATGGCAGTCCATTGCCAGGCGGCAAGATTACCTGGGAGACCCCACCACTACAATTGAACATTGGAGCTCTCCATTCGGAATCCATCGTCTTCCTCCTTATCGAATGTCCGTCAGTTCCTTTGATTCTGGGCCACCCCTGGCTATCCTGCCATAACCCTGTCATGGATTGGGTAAAAGGAGAAATTGTCCAGTGGAGCTCTTATTGTACACAGTCTTGCTTGACACTACCTCTGCGTGTGATTCAGCCTATTCCGGAGCAGCTCCCTTCACAGTATCATGACTTCGACTGTGCCATTGAGCTCATTCTGGGTTCTAAATTACCCAAGGGACGCTTGTACTCTCTCTCCGGTCCAGAGACCAAATCCATGCGAGAATATATTGACGAAAACTTGGAGAAAGGCTTCATCAGGCCATCCAAGTCCCCAGTAGGAGCAAGGTGCTTCTTTGTATTCAAGAAGGATGGTGGACTCAGACCCTGTATCGATTACCGAGGGCTGAATCTTATTACGGTTAAAAACACCTATCCCCTTCCTCTCATCTCCGTACTTTTTGATCAATTAAGAGGGGCAACTATCTTCACAAAAATTGATCTTCGTGGTGCCTATAACCTCATATGTATTAGAGCAGGTGATGAATGGAAGACGGCATTCAACACGCTCTCGGGCCACTACGAATATCTGGTCATGCCGTTTGGCCTTAGTAATGCCCCTGCAGTATTCCAGGATTTGATTAATGAGGTGTTACGTGAGTTTCTGGGACTCTTTGTTGTTGTCTACTTGGACAACATCCTCATATATTCAGAATCGTTGTCAGTGCACCAGGGTCATGTCAAACAAGTCCTACAGAAATTGCGGGAACATCATCTCTACGCTAAACTCGAAAAATGAGAGTTCGAGGTCCAGAAGGTATCCTTCCTAGGTTACATAATCTCCTCAGAAGGTTTCTCCATGGATCCAACCAAGGTCCAAGCAATCCTGGATTGGGTACAACCGAAAAACCTCAAGGCGGTCCAGAGATTCCTGGGATTCGCCAATTATTACAGGAGATTTATTGGCGGTTTTGCTGACATCGTGGCCCCTATAGTCACCTTGACCCGCAAGGGAAGTGATCCAGCTGTTTGGTCACCACAGGCAATAACTGCATTTGAAACTCTGAAGAAAGCTTTTGTGTCTGCTCAGGTCCTCAGACACCCGGATCCTAAGGTACCATTTATTCTTGAAGTAGATGCCTCTGACGCTGGTGCTGGGGCCATCTTGTCACAAAAGGATACCCAGACCCACCGCTTACATCCGTGTGCCTTTTTTCCCCGTCAGTTCTCTTCAGCAGAAACCAACTATGACGTGGGAAACCGAGAACTGTTGCCAATTAAATAGGCTTTTGAGGAATGGCGAGATTGGTTGGAAGGCGCTGCACACCAAATCTCCGTTATAACGGATCATAAGAACCTACAGTATATACAGTCAGCCAAACGACTGAGCCCCCGACAGGCTCTTTGGTCACTGTTCTTCACTTGGTTTAACATTATAATGACCTACCGTCCTGGTTCTAAAAATGTCCAAGCAGACGCCCTGTCCAGAAGTTTCCTGGCACATCATACTCTGGTCACTAACCCACAGCCTATTGTTCCCATGTCCGTGATTCATGCTGGGTTAACCCAAGACCTAAGCTGCACCCTACAAAGGTTTCAGAAATTGGCTCCTGATAATACTCCACTAGGATGCTTGTTTGTCCCAGTACATCTTAGGAAGGCAGTCCTTGCGGAAGCACACAATAATCAGACCGCTGGACATCCTGGAGTCTTCAAAACATTGAAAATTCTTTCACGTACGGTATGGTGGCCATCTTTGTCTGCTGACGTCAAGGATCACGTCCTGTCTTGTGAGGTTTGTGCCAGAAACAAAATTCCCAGGACTCGTCCGGTAGGCCAGTTGGTTCCTTTGGCCATTCCTGCAAAACCATGGACGCACTTGTCCATGGACTTTATAATGGATCTGCCATTCTCTACAGGACACAATACCATTTGGGTCGTGGTAGACCTGTTTAGTAAGATGTCTCATTTCATTCCATTAACCAGACTTCCTTCTGCTCGAGATTTGGCCGTCTTATTTATTTCAGCACATTTTCCGGCTCCATGGACTTCCTACTGACATCGTCTCTGATCGGGGGTCTCAGTTCATAGCACTGTTTTGGAAATCTTTTTGTACCCTTCTCGGAATCAAGGTCAGTTTGTCGTCTGCATATCACCCTCAATCAAATGGGCAAACCGAGAGGGTTAACCAGTCCTTGGAGAAGTTTTTACGTTGCTACACATCAGAGTTCCAAGACAACTGGTCCTCCTTGTTACCCTGGGCGGAATTTGCCTACAATAATTCCTGTCACTCATCCACCAAAACCTCTCAGTTTTTTTGCAATTATGGTTTTCACCCCAGGTCTAACTCTTTATACTCACTCAAGTCCGTTGGTACCCAGGAGACCCGCTCCACTGCCAGGGATCTCAGAGTTATCTGGAAGAAGGTCCAGTCATCATTAAGACAAGCCTCATTTGTGGCAAACAAAAATTCGCACCGCCATCGTACCATCTGCTCCCTCAAGGTGGGCCAGAAAGTTTGGTTGTCTACAAAAAATATCAGGCTTATACAGCCTTGCAAGAAGTTGGGCCCTAAGTTCATCGGGCCATTTTCTATCGTTAAGCAGGTTAATTCTGTTGCGTTTAGGCTAAAAATTCTGAGCTCCATAAGAATCCCCAACACATTTCATTGTTCGCTGTTGAAACCGGTACTATATCCTAGCCAAACCCAGTCGTCAAGTGTGCTTAGGGGAGATTCAAGCAAATCACCAAGATACGTGGTTCAAAGGATCCTGGATTCTAAAAGAGTGCAAGGACAGGTGCACTTCCTGGTGCAGTGGAGGAACCGCGGGTTAGAAGAACGGTCTTGGGTTCCGCGGAGACAACTTCATGCCCCCAAACAGTTGAAAGAGTTCTTTAAGAGATTCCCAAGAAAACCTGGATGTCGGGATCCCTCGACCGCTCCTCAAGGGGGGGGTACTGTTACGAGCCGCGGTGGTGCCCAGCCGCCGCGACTCACTCACCTGCGTCCCGGCCATCGCTATGGCGACCGGGACGTCACTTCCGGCCCTAACCCGGCCATTGCCGGGGCAACGATTAGACGCTTCAGCGCTGCGTCCCGGCAATGAGAGGAAGCCGGGCGCAGCGCTCACCATATCCTCTAGCCTGTGGGCTAATTAATGCAATTTATTAATTATGCTGGGGGCTGTGTCTAATTCAGAGCTAGGCTCTGATTGGTGGCCACTGGTATTTAGGGCAATGAGGTCTGCTGCCTCATTGCCGGTTATAGCTTCTGCTCTCCAGTCTGCTGACCTGCCTGTTCCAGTTCCTGTTTCCTGAACCTCTACTGATTTCCCGTGTATGACCCTTGGCTTTGAATCGGACTTCGCTTGTGTATCCTGTGACCCTGATCTCTGGCCTGTTTACCGTTTTTGCTATCCGCTTGTGACCCTTGACCTCGGCTTGTTTACTGGTACTGTTGCCTGCTGCCGGCCCTTGACCTCTGCGTGGACCTCACTCCGTTTGCCTGGGTTCTCCCCAGCCGGTACACACTTCACGACCCTCTGTCAGTCTGCGGCCCAGCCTGTCCCCACCATCAGGGGCTCCAGTGAACACCTGATTGGCAGAGTAGTGTTGTGCCGGCTGGAGGGGTTCCTAACAATTGTGAGGTTTAATAATCAGATTGTATCTCCTTCTCGTTAATCCGCTAAATCGAATCATCCAAACACAAAACCATTAGATCAATCCCGATCATATATTTTTAAACTTGATAGTAAATCCAAGTAATTAGCCAGTCATTATCAGATGCAATAAAGGATCATATGTAAGGTCCCTAAAGGAGATGTGCCTCACAGGGCGACTACCTCCTAATACCTCCGAATTTACCACGATCCGCGTGGATGACTGGATCCCACCTCGGTCCCGGTTTGGGTTTTCTCCGGACGCCCGCAAGTAACGCCTAAGAAGGAAACACACAGTTAAACCGAGTCTACCAAGTAAGGGCTGTCCGAGACTACGGCAAGGGACGAAGACACGGTCAGTCCAAGCTCCTTGCCGCCTCCTCACTTTGTTCTTGCCAAGACGCGGGGGACTTCAGGCACTGAAGGCCAAGACTAATCCGAGGACTAATCCCGCCTCAAGTGCCTCACACACCTGCCGGTGAGGGCCTAACCGAAAGGAGGAATCGAGCGTGATACTCACCGGGACACTCCCACTTCCGATCCGGTTCTCCTGCACCTTCCCGACTCCTGCGGATGACAAGACACACAGCCTCCCTCTACGCTCTCCGTGAACTAAGATGGCACCCACAAACTGGACTAACTACAAACGGCGACCCGACCCTAACAACGTTCTAATGGTCGGCAACGCAACTACGTCAAACACTAGGACTAACTAAATGTGGTGCACTAACGGAACTACTAGTTACACGCTACGGGGAACACCAGCCGGTGTTCACAGCCTAAACCGGAGGGTGGTTCCTAACCCCCTCACCCAGGTCTTACCAAGAAGCTGCCTTCTTGCTATGGAGTCACACACAGGCCCCAAGTACGGGTTCTTTAAGCCCGGCTGAGGCTCAGTAAAACAGCACACTAACCCGCGGGCCGACTGCCGCACGGAACAGCCGATCGAACTGAACCGCCCGACTGCCTGTACTCGGGTATCTCACACGTGTCCCTTCGTCCGGAACCACAGGTCCACCTGCACGGAACCGGCCTTGAGGACCCTTGATCAGAACCACGGCCGCCCCTGGAACTGCCTCAAGGTGTGCTGCACTGCCACCAACTCACTCAGCCACCCCCCTTGGGTACCAGTGTGACCCCGGGGACCTAAGGGACAGGGACACTACGTGTGTTCTCCCCTGACTATGTGTATGCTGTTACTTACACTTGTCCCCACACAGCACGGGTTAGCACAGGAAAACCACAGGAAACAAGAGCCTACCTTTAATGGGGGCCTGACGTCTTGCCCCTGGACACAGTTAGAAAGCACACCAAAATACTGTAATGTAAACTACACTCGCCACACAGACAGAATAAATAGATACAGTCTACAGTACTTTGCCGCTACTTACCCGAACACACCGCTGCTAGCCAACCAGCAGGTTGCTACAGCACCACGGGAGCCTACGCTCGACCGTACCTCCTAACCACGTGTGCTCACCTCACACAGGACCGCGTCTACTCTCACGAGGCTCCCACGCCTCTACCTCACACCACCAGGGCCTTAGGCCCTACACACCATGGGTCTCTGCCCAGCTACGCACAGAGCCTTCTGCTCTGACTAATGGGCCTCAGCCCCCTCTCTAACCCAGGGCTCTGAGCCCACTCACTAGGGCCTTATGCCCTACTACCTAGGGGTCCTAGCCCCTGCCTGAGGCCTGTGGCCTTCCTAGCTGACTGGGGGCCTTGTGCCCTTAATAGCAGATGGGCTACCAGCCCCTAACCAGGCCCTATGGCCTTCCTATGGCCTCTAGGCCACTAACTACCTAGGGCCTTGTGCCCTTGTACCTGGGGCTCAGAGTCCCCCTCTCTAACTAACAGGGGCTTGTCCCCTTTATATAGATACTAATGGCCTACTGGCCCACTACCACGTTGGGGCCTAGTGCCCAGGTCCCTGGGCCTTGTGCCCCTACTATGGAGTGCCAACGGGCCTTGTGCCCGACTTTCTTATATGTACTGCGGGCGTGGGCCCGGGAGAGGAGTTGCCTGGCAAGGCCTTACCTGGGGCTGTCTTCGGGGAGCTTCTCCTGGACTCCTTCCCCGCCTGCCGCTGCTTCTCTGCTCTGCCGCCGGCTTCTGCTTTTGATCCCGCCGGTCTTCAGGCAGCAGAGGCGCTCTTAGCCCTAACAAGGGCTCTCTGCCGCCACTGCTGGTCTCCGCTGTCTTCGGTTCTTGATCCCGCCGGTCTTCAGGCAGCAGAGGCGCTCTTAGCCCTAACAAGGGCTCTCTGCCGCCACTGCTGGTCTCCGCTGGCTTGTCTTCTGGTCTTGATCCCGCAGCTCTCCGCGACACGTCCTCTTCTGACTCTCTCCGCCGTCGAACTGAACATGGCGGCGCGCGCGCCGACTTAAATAGTCGGCGCCGCGCTAGCGTCATCACGTAGCGTCGACGCGACGCCACGTGATGACATGGCGGGCCCGGATTGGTCCGTCGCCATGCTTCTTTTTGAAATGGCCGGGAGGTGAGCCCTGATTGGCTCACCGTCCCGGCTGAACGGAGTGGACCGCCGCCCGAGGGATGACGACGGCCCCGGACAGGTAAGTCCTCTACACATATATCACAGTGATACTTTCCTGATCATTGAATGAGTCCGTGCTTCGGTAGCTCCTATATGTACAAAAGGTAGTCTTTCTTCCCCGGTGCTGGGGTTACGGGTAATCACTGTTTAGTATCCAAGATAACATTCCCTTTAGAGCAGGCCTGTCCAACCTGCAGCCCTCCAGGTGTTGTGAAACTACAAGTCCCAGCATGCCCTTCCAGCTATCAACTGGTTGTCTACCGGCAAAGCATGCTGGGGCTTGTAGTTTCACAAACACCTGGAGGGCCGCAGGTTGGACAATCCTGCTTTAGAGGATAAATAATTTCAGACGGACTCAATCAGTATCCCATCAACTCCTATATGGAGCTAACGTGATTTTAGGCAGTCTTCACGGCCAAATGCTGCATGAGATGTGGTGTAACACCCGTGTCCTCTCCTTCCTGATGCGTTTCTTCACTCACAGGTGATTTCATCACAGGAAATGTCGTATTTATTTTAATATACAGCATATGTCTTTTTTACAGCTTCTTGTTGTCTCTCTCAACCCTCTCTCTTTATCTATTAGGGGAAAATTGTTTATGCCAATCAGGGCAGAATAAGTGATTTTCAACACCTGGCTAATTCTATAAATCTAACCAACACGATCGCCATCGTACGCTATGGGGGAATAGGAAGAGTTAATAAGGTGAGACATATCTGTGTACTCGAATATTCTGTAATATACAATACGGAAAGGCTGTGGGGTAGATTTACTAAAATGTCTAAAAAACATAAGTGGAGGTGTTTCCCATAACAACCAATCAGATTCTAGCTATCATTTATCTGATACATTCTAGGAAATGATGGCTAGAATCTGATTGGTTGCTATGGGCAACACCTCCACTATGGTATGGTTCCAGAGTAATAGCTTTATTCTGTATGTTCAGTGTTAGATACCTGATCAAGGACTTGGTTCTTGCATAGTGAGGCAGATATAAGCAGGGGTGTGTGTGCAGCAGTACTTACATGGTCCGGTATGAATTTTCAGGCAATTAACGCTGCCGCCTTTGGAGTTATCGGAGTAATCATTTACACTGACCCGAAAGACATAAACGATGGGAAGTCTGATCCTGGTGACACGTACCCTAACTCCTGGTATATGCCCCCATCCGGTGTAGAACGTGGTTCATTCAAAGAAAATTTTGGAGATCAGCTGACCCCCTACTATCCAGCTAAAGGTAATGCTGGGCTGGCAGAGGGGCAAGAAGTGCTTCTTGCTTTGCTCTCTCTCCAGACACCCAACCTGTATACATTTTATATCAACCAATCGTTTGTCAATTATAATTTTAATTTGCATAATCGATGAGCAATTACAAGGCTCTCTTTTATGCATGCAGACCTCCCACAATTCTTCTTGTCTCACCATTGATACTACAGTACTTATTTTGCAGAGTTCACATACAGAATTCCAGAGTCTGAGATAAAAGGCATCTCCCACATACCGGCTCAGCCCATAGGCTTCCAGGATGCCCGGGAGTTAATATGGTAATTTACTCCACTTTCAAGCTTGTAATTATGTATCAATGATACACAAGTGATGTCATTATATTTGTCTAAACTGTGAATAATATGTGTATAAACATAGTTCTGATGTCATTGCTTCAGTGTCATTAAAGTGAGTTGTGTTCTAATGCCCTCCCTACTGTACATATCCGGGTCAACAAGTAACATTGCAAATATATGTTGAAATATTGAAGTGTCAGTAATTGGTTTGGCCATTTTTGATCTTAATAATCGTTGCCAATCAACAAGGAATGCTGTTTTCTAAGTTCCCAGTGCTTTAAGAAGGCATTTGACCCCAAATTGTACAAAGTTTAAGGTTCAATCCAGGTTAATTAGGAAGATTCAGAGCCCTGGGGTGGAAACTTTGCCATCTCAGATGTCCCAGTATAATGAATCGGTGTCTCAAAGTCCCTTTTATACAAAAAGAGTAAAAAAACGCATAGACAAATACACAATTTATAAAAAAAAAGTTTAATAAAAGACTCTTCAATACTCTTGTTCAATAATTTAAATAAAAAAATCTTCTTTTCTTCTTTCTTGATTCTTGTAGTCCAAATGGAAATTAAAATATTTTCTTCTTATTTCTTTCTTGGTACATCCATCCTAGTCCTAATGAGAACTTCCCCTGAAAAGTTTCCATACAAAGACAGATAACCTGCAACTATGAGCACCGCCATGCAGTGATAAAAGTTGGGATACTACAGGGCTCCACCTTACTGACAGCCAATCACAAGCGGGCAGTGTGAGAATTCTTTTGATTGGTTGGGTGTAAAAGAGGAGGGCAGGGGACAACTGGCTATAGTCATTTCACATTGGCGTTTGTAATGTGCCAAACATGTATACTATGAATTTACAAATAAACCTCCCATACTGTTGTCCAGAGATCTGCGCTCCTGAGTGTACTCCCGTGTGGCCCATCTATCCAATGTAATGTGTGTAATGATAACAGGACAATAACTGCATTGTATGGATCCTACGCCATACCACCAAAAACCTCCAGCTGATACTGACAACATGACTGCCATTATTATCTGCTACTTATATATGGCACTAGAGAATTAGGTTCACATTGACTGTGTATATATATTATGTTTATACTGTGACTGTGGTTTTGTTTCTCTATCCACAGTCAGATGGATGGACCCCCAGCACCAGACGCCTGGCAAGGATCTCTGGGCTGTGCTTATAACATAGGACCAGGCTTCCTGCAAAATAAATACAATAACAGGTAATGTACATGGTAAAGGAAGTTATTTTGGATATCAGGAAGGGTTATTTGTGGACCAGAAAAATGCGAAGACAGAAAGCAAATGTGATCGGCACATTTCGGTGATGCTAGGATAGTATTATCAGATCATGGCAGGCATCGGGGGACCCGCTGGTTCAGGTGGAACGCAGAGCTTCAGGTTTATAATAGTCCGTGATAATGTATTCTTTCTGAAAAGACTCTGTACCACTTTGTGGTCCTTCTGTTGATGTTTTATGTTTTATCATTAACATTACACGTCTCTAGGACCATTTGCAAGGTTCTAGCCGACTTTCTTTTTAGAGTTACCCCATTTATTTATTTAAACTTTTCAGCTTTTCCTAAAATATTGCTCATTTTATCTTCATGTATGGCTAAACTTATTCATGAGAGTAAGCGTACTAGTTTGTCTTGTCTTTTACATGTCTCACTTTTTTGTGCTTGTTTTTATTACATTAGTGGAAGCGTGCTTACCAGGCAAGAAAGGCGCAAAAGGGTTTCCTTTTTGCAAGGACAAAAATCCTTTGCAGATTCCCCCTCCTATATACAGGGAATGTCCCCTATATGCACTCTCCTCCGCTTGAATCTCATTTAAATTTCCAGCAAAAAAAATATCTTTCTAGACACACCCTTATGGCTAGCCTGCACTCAGCAAGAAACACCTGCAAATCACCCAGCCAATCACAAATGAGGATGGAATATTTATGCCCCACACATGCCGCCATTTTTATATGTAAAAGCCACGTGCGGAGCATTTGCACAAAAACTAAAAGCAATTGCACCGTGGAAGGTGCATTTTAGCACTTTTGTAAATGTCCCTCAAAGTGTGGTCTGTAGGTTCTCCACTCTCATCTTGACCTCCCAGGGCAAGTGCTGGGTTGTCCAGCAGCTGCCAGGGCCAGTGCTGGGTTCTCCAGCGCCTCCCTGCCTTTCGTCGGCACGTACTCAGTAGAGCCCCATTGCTCGTGGTCCTGTACTGACTCGGACTGAAACACGGTCATTTCCTCTTGGACTTTTACCAGTAGAAGAACTGTCAGGAAAAGAATACATAGAGACTGCTGTATAACAATAACATAATGCTATCAATATTGTAACAGCATTAAATTTATGTCTCAGTGATGTCCAGGTTAACGTTTACAATCAGCGAACAATACGCTCTTCAGCTAACGTCATGGGGATGATTCGAGGAGCTGTGGAACCAGGTGAGGTCATCATTATACAGAATGAAGTGCTGTCAATGACATTTGTGTTTTTTATAGTTATCTTCTATGCAACAGTCGGGCAGTACAGATAAGATGAGAGACACAGGTTAGATTACAGCTCTGCCGCCATTTATACCGTCCTACCGATAGCTATAAACGGAATCCCTCCATATTATATTGTATTCACACAGTTCCATTTGACCATATCAATTTATTATTTGCCGACACCTGTGAAAACACATGCAGCAGGATCAGAGACCAAGGCAAGATACTGGTTTGGACACCCCTCAAATCATCCCTGCCTATAGGCCTTTCCCTTGGCAATCCCCTGCAGTCTCCACCAAACCACTCTATTAAATGGAATCTATATTAGCTCTAAATTTTGTTGAGCTTTTATTTTCATTGGAGTCTGGAGAGCGTGTGCCGGCAGCCACAACAATGCTGCTACTACCCCTTTTCCTTTGCCGTTTGGTGTTCTATCTTAAAAGGTTGCTCTGCTGTGATTGGCAGTTCAGCAGCAGCAAGTTACTGAACTACCAATCACAACACGCACAGCTTAGGGCATGCACATTGGTCGCCCACACCTCTCCCATAGCGCTGACTCTGGTGCCCCTCATTGCCCACTGCCCTAGGTGAAAGTCTAGGTTGCCAAGTGGGTGATGTAGCTCTGAACAAGACAGCATGAGATTTAATAGAATGTATTGCTCTCAGTGCCGGCATTGTAAGTCATTTTTATATGTGTGCGCTGCAATTACCAGACCAGCTAGTAAGCATACCGTACGTTTACCAGCACTTGGTGCTTACCTAGCTTGTGTGATTAATGTGGGGCTGGCGCGTTACTGGATAAATTCTCCTGGGATGACAATTCCTCTTCTTTGTATATCCAGACAGGTACGTCATGTACGGCAACCACAGAGACAGCTGGGTACATGGAGCCATCGATCCAAGCAGTGGGACTGCTGTGATGCTGGAGATAACAAGAGTTTTGGGCACTAAGTTAAAAAATGGTACTGCCAATCTCTCACACACTCATACCTCAGCATTGTATGACCAACCTCAACCAATGTCTTTGTGAAAGGTGACATCTCATTTCATATTGTCTGCTTTCACTTTTATTTTTAATTTCTATGGAACTTCTCGAACAATAAAAGGGGTGTGATTCAGGGCAGCCTGGGGGAAGGGGGGTGGGTTGGTGGTGCGCCCTTAGAACAAATACGGTGACAGTAAAGTCTGCTATTCAAGCCCAGATTTACATTTTGTCTCAGGGCAGCCCCATAAAATCCCCCCATCACCGCCTTGCCAACCTCCATGGTATCAAGCCTTACTTATCCCTGTATAAAATAAATGCATATACAAAGTTCAGCGCTGATCGAGCCCACAGATCAATTTTACATGACTGAAATAATACATTATTACTATACAAAATGTTAAGAAATGAAAAAGCAAAAATGTACATAAAGAGTCAATGGACATCCCTGGACTTCCTTCAACGGGAAACATTATTTCCATCGTATTGTATGGACTGTTAGCATTGCGCTAAAACAAGTGCATTGGGTGTTTCTGGACCTTGACAAAACACGTGTATTCTATATCTGGTGATGTGAAAAATATGTCTTGTAGTAGGAATGGTCCAAATCCATATCAGGATTAAGTATATGCTGGTCATCAAACTGAAAAATAGATTTATTATTTGTAAGATAACTGAAATTATTTTGGATTTAGCCGTATTTGGATCCCTTAGTAAATCCCGACCCCAATCCTAGTTTCCTGGAATCCTTACCTCCACCCTCTTACTTATTCCACTTTATACCAATAGTTAATCTATAATATCAATATCTTCTCAATGTCTTCTGAATGTGACTGTGCTCCTAATGTATGGAATATTTATAGGTAAATGGCGTCCTCGAAGATCCATCATTTTTGGCAGCTGGGGTGCAGAAGAATTTGGACTGGTTGGCTCAACAGAATTTGCTGAGGTATCTCAGTGATAGCACACGGAGCATAAATTTTCGAGCAGAAAAAAAATATTTCAAGCTTCGTTCTAGAGATCTATAACATTATAATAATGTGTTTATCTTTCCATTTGAGGAATATTACAGCAAGTTAAGAGACAGAACTGTAGCCTACATCAATGTGGATATCTCTGTGTTTGGTGAGTTCTACTGTGGCGATTATGTATTGCACCTAATCACTGATTATTACTTTCCCTTGATATTCATGAATGTCGTGTGTCTTTTGTATGTAACAAGTGTGCTTTGCTGAATGACATGAATTTGACCTGTGCAAGTGTCAAGAGTCTTTTGAAAGTAGCCAGGCCACACAGATAACATCTCTGAGGCTTTACAGAGTTTGTGTAAACACTCTGACCAGCCAGACAGAGCAGAAGGGAGAAATCCTATCCTTTGAAATGTCAGGCGTATATATATATCTCAAACCCTGTGTTATTCTGTGAACCAGTCTGCCCTGACATTGGGTTAACTTCCAAAGGTGTGGGTGAGAGCAGTGTGAGAAGGTTAAAAAATCAGCTGGCTACCCTGTAATGTTGTTCATTCTGTGGGGAAACCTACCTAGGTTGGAGTGTGCCATTTTTCCCAAAGTGTACTTCTCTCACGCCAAGTCTTAAACTAATAAGTTAGTGAGTCTAGTTTTATTTCCTATTTCATTTCTGAAACTTATTTGTGCAACTTATTATGCATGTCTTGTTTTTAACTATTTTGTATTTAAGCCTTGGAAACATATTTCGGATTAAATACACTTAATCTGGCATATTCACCGTGATTCTTTGTGAATTTACGAAGCCAAGTGAGGCTCACACTACATGTGTATGTGATTTAAGAGTGAAACATTAATAAGTGGTTTTGGTGAACGTAAGGACTCCATAGTAAATCCTTCATGGTGGTGGAAAAAGGTGTATTCATTGGTAAGTGACTAAGGTAACTCCAGTCACGGCCAGCTGTTTCAGATTGCTGTATCTAAGACGGGACTGGACGTTCGTGACAGCTACAATAAACCTTCTTAAGCTTGTTAACAGAATGGCATCTATGTATCGTAGAATACAGGATACCCCAGACTGTAGCAGTTTATGGAGATTCAAAATTAGACTTTAGGATTAGAATTGTTGCACAATATGAAACTTAATAAAGGTATGGAAATATTCTATATCGCCATATTTCTTTCAAAGGCCTATCACATTGAAAAATAATAATCATTTAATTAATAGCCAACGCTGTCAGGACTTTGTTGAGATGTTGTTTATTGAATACCAGCTTATTACATTGTAATATGCAAACTTCTCTCTCTTTAGCCAACGCGACACTGAGGGTCCAGGGGACTCCGCCAGCACAAAGTGTGGTCTTTACTGCAACCAAACAGGTAACCCCATGATCTGAAGAGAGATACACAAAGCTAGCAGACGTTATACTGTATACAAATTCCAGTTCACTGTTGGGTATTGATGTACAACCCAACAGTACAAAGTGCAAGTTGCCTTTTGTGGATGCAGCCTATCAGTTCTCTAGGAACTTCTTACATCACCAAGGCATTTTGTGCTCCATTATTACTACTTCTTCCTAATGAAACTGTGGGCTGCATTTTCATAAATACGGATTCAGCCAACAGACTTAGGAGATATTGACACAGGTATATTGCATTGTATTTCTCTGGCATTTGTTCCAGATCATACACCGACTTTCGAGATTTAAAGTTGTGCAGAAGTTATGGTGTGCTCTGGAATAACTCACAAAAAGTGGAATTTTTACAAAAATGTTCAAAGATATTCCATTTTGCACATAGCGTATTGAAAGAGAAAGGTGATCTATCCTTTACTACACTTGAGACACTCAATAACAGCAAAGAGACTGCTCCAAGACCTGTCCTTTTATATCAGGAAAAGCGACATAGTCACTGTGCATTCGTGGACTGGTGGGAGAAGTGGCTGGGTAGCTGTCTTGAGTAGGAGCAGTTGACAGCTATGCGGAAGAACCTCATGTTCCATAATCATGACCATAACAGTGGAGAGTGTAAAGTTCCTCCACTGATGGTCCCTCTCCAATGCCAGGGTCAACTGTCACCTCTTCTATGGAGAGTTGAAAAGGCCTGAATTTAAATGTAGGCCCTGTTTGTTGAACCCCTCTCCCCTCCTATCATCACAAAACACCATGTACTCAACCACCACTACCCCCTGATAAAAGCTTCCTGTTTTCTGTAGAACTACATCTTTGGTGAATTTAGCTCCATGTGTCCACAGGAGATTCATGCTCATGAGAAGATGTGACGAACAGACCAGCTTAGGTTCCAAGTAGATCGCAGTCAAATTTGATTGGCTGCTGTGGATTTTTGCTACGTTTGAGTTACAAGGTGTTCACGTTATTAATGTATGTCTTACCATCTTCTTTACCACAGGTGAAAACCCCAGGTAACTCCCTCACAGTGTATGATAACTGGAAGAATCACTCCAATCGCACCAGCACTCAACATGGCGTAATTCCTCAGTACGGGTGTCATTCTAATGTATCTCAAACCATCAACCTATTGCTGCAATACTAACTATGGAACAGATTTCACTCAGGTGCCCCAACCCCTTCACCCCCAACCAGAGACCAGGGGCCATTCTTCCCAGGCCTTCTCTGTTCCTGTTACAGCCCTGGCAGAACAACAGGGGGGACGGACATGACTGACCCACCCGCTCACATACCCATCCACGGACGTTTTAAGTTGTCAAACTAAATGAATTTGTTGGTTCTATATTACAAAACCGACAGAGCCCCGGGGAAAAAAAGAAACGTGTTAGTAAATCTTTTTCAAAGGTGGTAGTGCAGCTTTTAATAACAACACAGTACAACATATAACTTGTTAATGTTCACCTATTGCCTCCACAAAGCATTTATTGGTCTGAACCAATATTCATAAGAACCCAACCTAACTACTAGCAACTAGGATCTATCATACTCTCATGAGAAGTACCATAGCTTATTACAGACTCAGTACAGACATTTTTTTTAACTTATACTTTTATTCATATTTTCCAGGCAAAAAAAGTCCATCACAATCACAGAACAACATCACAGAGTAACTCACACATCCTGTACGATACCTATAAATCTCAGGGTGCACTGCATGCAATGTTAGGATATAAATGTACCAGTCTTCTGTATAACGCAAGTCATAGAACAGCTTTCCCACCTCTTATTAATCATTAGAAACCTTTTATAGCACAACAACACAAACATTGTCACTATAACTGTAATTAACGCAAACAAAGCGTTGGAAGCATTGATTTAGCGGCTGGCTCATCGTCAACTCCCCCGACCCCCCCCATCCCCGTGTATAGGGCTTGGAAGAGGGATAACAGGGCCATCAGAGGGAAAGTCAATAAGTTTCAAGTTTACAAGTAAGGAATGGGATGTCTCTAAGTGCTGGCGCAGTGGGAGGAGAATAAGGGTAATTGCTTATTACATGGGCAGCATGGTGGCTCAGTGGTTAGCACCTCTGCCTCACAGCACTAGGGTCATGAGTTTGATTCCTGACCATGGCCTTATCTGTGTGGAGTTTGTTTGCTCTCTCCGTGTTTGCGTGGGTTTCCTCCGGGTGCTCCGGTTTCCTCCCGCACTCCAAAAACATACTGGTAGGTTAATTGGCTGCTATTAAATTGCCCTTAGTCTCTCTCAGTCTGTGTGTGTATGTTAGGGAATTTAGACTGTAAGCTCCTTTGGGGAAGTGACTGATGTGAGTGAGTGAGTTCTCTGTACAGCGCTGCAGAATTTGTGGCGCTATATAAATAATAGATAATGATGATATTACATCACAAATGTTTATTGTATAGAACATATATACACATCACTTGGTGTTGCAACTTGCAAGCCCAGCTTTTCTTGGCCACAGGTCCAGCATTACTGCAGATCTTTGTGTGAGACAGTCCCGATTTTTGACAACCTACGGGATTTGGCCTCAACTGAAATTGATGTGGCTGCACATGTTCGGGACGGTTATGTACCCATCACATACACACTGTATGTGATGGATACGTTGTTGAATCTATCACATGACTGGACTGATCATTTCAGTACATGTAGTAAACTGATCAATCAATTGTATATCGCAGACAGGTACACTGCAATATAACTGACACACACTACTATAAACACAATACTGCCTTTCCCTGAGTGCGAGCTGACAGTCTTACTGATCGCTCTTGTTATGATTATTCCTGTAGGATCGGAACTCTGGGAATCGGCAGTGACTACGCCCCCTTTCTGCATTACCTGGGAATTACCTGCATGGATATTGCTTATACATATGACACGGTAAATTGTCTTCTTAAAGCAATGAGAAGTGCGGGCAGGGTTCTTAGTTTGTGGTTGGAATGACCGAGTAGAAGAAGTTGTTGCCAGAGATACATTCATTGTGGGCAAAAGACCTATATACTATATTTCGATACTGTCTTTATTACATGAATCACTTTTGTGTGTTTGAAGATTGTAATTATTTAGTTCAGTGCCCAATCCAGACTTAGAAAAGAGCCCCTTGGTATGTTGCTGTGTGCAGAAGGCTAATTTTTGAGCAATCCCCATCGGTCAGTTCAAATGTCTGCGCCCTATATGTTGCCCCTTAGCCCTAGGATCCCCGCGCTTTCCTGTAAAATTAGGAGCAAGTATAAGTGTGACATCACACCAGAACATTCGTACTGGGTTTTCCATTTGTGGGGTTCCTAAATTACCCATTTTAATCTGATATTGTAATTTTGACCCCTGTTTGTTAGCTATCCGCCCCCACCTTGGCCCGTTTGTGCACCTTCACTGCCTGCCCATGACCTTTGAACCATTCCTGACCACGATCTGTCCGCAGTGAAGTGCAAATACCCATTAGACTCTGCACCTCCCCTTGAAAAAAAAGCCATGGTAAACCTCACTAATAATAGACATAGGATTGTCATGGTAAAATTACAAATTCCAGGGTAATTTGGAATACCAGGGTAGTTTTTGGTAAGGGTAAATCAGGAGAAGCTTCGCTTTCCCTGGCAGTCCAAACACTATTTACTCCACTGAGCACCTGGGTTGGGCGATCATATACTGTGCACTAGAGGCTAATTGTGTCTTTCTCCTTTACGCCCTACAGAGAGTAACATCAGCTCGCATATACCCGGCTTACCACACAGCTTTTGATACTTTCGATTATGCATCTAAATATATAGACCCAGGTAAGTACAAGGATTCTAAGTATATAATGTAGAGGTGTCACTCACATAATACCATAATAGTCATCTCTATACTGGGAGAGCTGTATGTACATTCCTGTAATTATATACTGCACTGTCTGACGTACACATGGGGCCATATTTCAAAAGTGAAGTATCGAGAAAAACTTTGACAAATTTTTAATTAATTTCTATCATTTAATTGGGGAATGCCAAATAATTATTAGCAACGTGGGGTGTCAAAATCACCTTATGTATTATTCATACTTGCCTACTTTTTAAATCTGTACTCTGGAAGATCCCGGAGTACAGATCATGTGACAGAGGGTAGGAGGGGGCGTAACGACGTCGTTACGTCACTATAGGCTCGCCCCTACCATAAATAACAGAAATTCAAGGTATTGAATAGCGAGGGCGGGGCTTAATGACGTAAATTAAGCCCCTGCCCCGCCATTCAATGAATTTCGGGATTTTAGAGGGTCTTGGAGGTTTGCCTACTCTTCTGGGAGTCCGGGAGGACTTCCCGAAATTCGGGAGCCTCCCGGAAATTCCCGGGAGAGTAGGCAAGTATGGTATTATTTCATTCTTGAAATTCAATAAACTTCCAAAAGGGAAGCCAACAGGCAAATTAATTTATTTGAAAGCATAACAATCGACTACACATACTGGACGTAGCCATTTTGCGGGTTCAACCGATATATATTCATGAAAATTCAGCTGGAAACCTCTATTCAGCCCACAAATGGCTGCCTCCACTACAGACAACTGGTAACCTTTAATACACATTCCTACACTTTTAGTTGGCAATAGTTCAGCCATAACTGACCTTCCGATGACATCAGCTGTCCTGTCATGGGGATACAAACACTGGGGTGCTCTTTTTAAGCATGGGTGGGTAGATTTACTATCTACTTTCACAAACAATCACCAATGGGATGATGCTTAAAGATGACGTTATTTAGGCCTGTGAGCGGAGTTATGTCGTGCAGAATTTGTAATTTAGAAATAATTTCAGTCTGGTAGATTCTTAACATTATGTTATTTTACTTTCCTGCAAACCAGTGGGCAGTGCCAACCTATGTGTGTGGGTTCCTTGTAGGTTTCACCAGCCACCAGACGGTGGGGCGCACAGCTGGCAATGTACTCCTGCGACTCGCGGACAGCCTTATCCTGCCATTAGGAGTAAGAGACTACGTGGAAACTTTGGAGAATTACTATACGCAGGCCATGAGCTTTCAGGCCAACCTCAACAAGTACAACATCTCCCTGGGTATGTGAGCAAAGCACTAATATGACGCTAACAGCTTTCTCCTGGCTACTGTTCTGTTATAACGATTAAGCGATAATGTCAGGGATACATGATTGACAGATGAGTTTGGAAAATGAGGTGTTTTCAAAACAAAATACTGTTATAGTCGATGATTCATGTTGAGAATCCTATTCACGTGAACAGAGGGTCGTTTTAGTGTATCTGAAGCATCAGAGAGATTAAACGGCGTTTCCAAAAATGATCATCTTCGTTTAACATTACAGAATACAGGTTCATAAAACACCACAGGGGCTGGGTACATATTTCATATTATTGATAACAAATGCAACATGTATGTGTTCAGGATGTAATTGGGACTAGTTTACCTATGGATATACCTGGGGAAGTGCTTAGTCTTCCTGCTGCCTGAGACGGAGAGTATCATCCCTTATATAAACATAAACATTTGTGAGAAGATAAACAACAGAGGAACCCAATGGTGAAATATTAGGTATAAAGGTAGAGTGTGTACCCCCTACTGAGAACCAGTGCACTTATCAAGATGAAGAACGTCAAGGATCTTCCCCGATTTCAAATGTAGGGACGTCAGACATGTGTACAAAGAACAATAACAGAGCAGTATATAAAAATAATTGTTATTATAAAAGAGGTTAAAAATGCATTAATAATATAAGAACAATATACAACTTATCTGTGTTGTTTAAAGAGATGGCATTGGTCCAGTAGTCCTATATCAGAATTTGCTATGCCATTGAATATATAAGACACAGAATCCCAAAAGGACCAGTACCATTGAAAGAGAGTTGCATTCGTCCTACCCAACGCGTTTCGTCATGTGATTTCATTAGGGGTTTGTGCTGCTAGTAGAGGAATCGAGTTAAATAAATGGTGCCTTGTGAGGCTATAAGATAATAGTGTAAATGAATAATTGTATTAATTTGTGTTCAGTTATATAGCTTCTCTGAAAAGTGCCTATGTAATATGGTGTGGCTTCACTGCTCATGTGTCTGTCCCCATGCAGAAGAGCAGAGCAGGGTCCTCGGACCCCACAGTGGCAGCACCCCCTACCTTGACAATAGTTCCATCACTATGTCCTGCCACTTAAGTGGTAATTCAGATTTAAACTGCACTTGTGGTATGAAAGAGAGATATCCTTATCACTGTGGCTTTAGGAAGTGAATAGATGATTGCAAAACATTTCTGCTTTTTTTTTTAAAAAAAAGAAAAAAATACAGCAAGGGTCATTTACTAATGTACAAAGATTAGTCCTCGTAAAGCATATAACATTTTTGTCTTGTCATGTTCACATTTTTGCAAACATGAGAAGTAGAGCGTCTCAGGGAAGCGGGAGCAGTGTCATGGTCCCAGTGAGGAGGAAGGGGTTTCAGGAGACAAGGAAAGTGTCCAGGAAGCAGGGTTTTAGGGGAAGGGAAGGTGCGTTTTTTAAAATCACCCCAGTCAATATTCTCTGGTGCAGAAGTACCGTACATCACTCCTGTGATAGAAAGTCTTCTATAGCAACTAAACTGGCCAAGGTGAAACTTCCGTTGCTATGAGGAAAGAGTGGACATGGAAGAAGTACAGACAAGGAGAGGGAACAAATTACAAGGAGAAGGAGGGACAGGCATTACCGTGCAGCCAGAGACATTGTTACAGATTCCCAGTGTGAAAACCATTGACAATAGTTGTGAATGCGAAGAGAGTGTCTTTGTTTAGCACACCGGTCACACAGGTTATAATCAAATGCAGTCAATGGTAATACAGCTATCACAAGTCCATAGGTACAACAGGTAATGTTGGTAAGATATTTGTCAGACAGAAACCAAGCACTTGGTAATGCTGGTTACCAGGGTAAGCAGGTGAGCTGGAGACCAAACATAATTGGTGCAGGCACCAGAAGACTGGATTACTAGGTTAGCCAGGAGGCACAAGGCATTGTATGATCCACGGGAGAATCAGGCAAAATGAGGGTCAGACAAGCCAGGTGTCAGAAGCCGAAACATCCACAATATGATTTGTCCTGTTACATACACTTCTTCTGGCATTGGGTGGTTTATGCAGGAGCAATGTCAAACGAAGTCAGAGTCTGGGTCACAAGAGGAGATGAAAACCATAGGAACAAAACTGGAGTCAAATGCCAGGGAGTAAGTCAGGATGCAAACATGAGTATCACAGGAACTAACAGCAGAGACAAATGAACTGTCACTAATCTGTAGGAAAAGGAAGTCTTAAAAAGGCCAGACACAGGTGGGTTTTAGCCCCTTGCAGACAAGGAGAAACTGTCCAGGTGTAACAGCAGCACCTCTGGTAGCACAGAAGTACTCCAGGCCTAATTCAAAATAAGGACAGTCCTAACAAACATAGGGAGCAGAGGCAATATATCTGTGGATGAGTTATGTGTGATATACTGTATGTGTATGGTAATGTGTTTTTAAAGGTGGGTAAAGGTCTGAGCGACACCCAGCACTGGGATTTAGGGGTCTTTATTTGTGTCACTGCGCTCATTTCTAATTCTGAAACGACAAGCAAAACTTTTTTGACCCAATATTGAAGTGTGATCTGCCGAACAGAACATTTGCTGAAAAATTATTTCACATTTTCATAGTTTTAAAATACCCCCAATAATTTTATTTGGGAATAGCCAGTAACTATAACAGGTTCAAAATCTAACCCAATATATATCTTTATTACCAGTATCAGTAATATTGATGAACATTCTACCTCTTTGATCACATGTGACATAACATTGTAAAGATTTCATAATAGCTGTTTGCATGTAAATATATACATTGTGCTTTTGTTCCGTTGTATTAAACAGATAAATCTGTGTTCTAGAGCCATTAAAAACCGCAATTAACAGGTACAAGTCTGCAGCTGAGGGTTTGGAAGAGAAAATTAAAAATCTACAGAATACAGAAAGAAGGTAAGTTTATTATCAATATATTACCTAGTTCCATAGTCATTTGCAATTTAAAAGAAATGTAAAGTCTACTTGTTATAGTCAGGGATGGAAACCATTTTGTGGCCTGTATAAATAGACCACTGATTAATTCACTAGAAACCAGTGACCTTAGTAAGGTGTGAGGTATTCTGTGCCTCGTGCCTCAATGTTATCACTTGTTCTTAGCCTGCTGAATTGTCAGATATTGGTTCAACATGCAAAATAGCTGCATGATGGATGCTGGTGATGGCTACACTTTAAAGTACATATAATAATTATTTTATAAATACAGTTTGTGAGTATGGCTTCATATGAAATATTACCTTTATAGCATTGCCAGCTCAGTAGGCTAGACCTATGATAAAGATGTCTGGGAAACACATTTCTTACTTACTAATGGGTTCCCAAAACCACCCACTCCCAGAAGCAGTGTATGTAACCCTCAAGCAGCAGACACAAAGGAACGCTTCTCTCCTCTCACATAGAATAATCAGAGAGGACAATATCGGAATGCTTATATTATTAGTAAACGCCACAGCATGTTTCAGGCTTGGCGAACATAATTCGGTAAATGTGCCCAATGCCAAATAAAATTTAAATACCCTAGTATCCAGACATAATCACAAGTTCAAAAACAAGGGGCCTGATTCATTAGTTATATTATCTGCCGTTTTTTGCTTATCTTAAGCAAATCCACTCTGTTCATGCCCAGAAAAGGGAGAAAAGAAGCAAAATCCACTGCGTAAGTGAAAAATTTCTTAAGTTAAGATAAAAATCCATCTTAACTTCACTCTCATCTCCCTGTTTCTTCTTAAAATAAGCATCTTACCTTTTGCACAAGATAAGATCACTAATGAATCAGGCCCAAGGTGTCACTTAAGTTACCATTGAAAAGTACTTCAGAGCCCACTGTCTGTTGTTATGGTCCTTACCCACTGGTGTTTAAACGCTGGCCTTGACTCGCGAATGTGTCTGGCGCCTATGAACTACTGGTATAGCGAATGAGAAGCTCATATCAAAAACACCTGTCAGCGCATGGCGTTTATATGCCTTCTCACATCTGGTTTGCACTAGGGTTTTTGGGCAGTGGGTAATGGCCCATAGGGGGAGGAGTTTTACACTTCCTGGAAAACACCATAAATTGTCATAGAAGCCTATCCAGCTACAGTTCAGTTGTGTAAGTAATGTATTAATTTAAATACAGAACACAATTGTTTTAATGTGTGATCAGCATTTCCCACTTGTATAAAGTAAAACATGACTGTACATTGGCTGTTACATAAGAGTTTAGTAGAACAGAGCTGTTCAGGAATGGTTTGAGGAACATGAGAAAAGGTTAATACCAATTTGGAAAGCAGACAGTTAATTACAAGCATACATAGAAGCAGGCAAAAATGAAATAATTACCCAGTGTATATATATAATTGGATACATTTATAATGACATCTCACATATTGTGTGGGTCAGATTTCATATCAGTTAGTAAATGTCAATTGACTCATTGAGACCATGTGAACACTTAGTATTAAGTCGTTGTATATCTATGGAGACCTGTTCTTTTATTAACTTTTACTCACAAAGTCGTCTAACACTTATCTACAAATCCCCGGGAAGCCCCCCTTGTACCTCTATCCATCAGCAGTACTGCCCACCCATACAGTGCCACTATACCCTGACACAGCCTCAGTCATTCAGACACTGGCAGAAGTCCCTATATATACCCTTCTCTATTCTGTGCCCCCTTTCCTAACGTATAGAGGTGTCACTAGGGGTGTAATACTTAACTGTGAAGCCTAGTAGCAACATTTGGGGGGTCCCCAGCGATTTAAGTCCATCCCTCTGCACTTCTGAGCATGCACGGGGGAAAGTGCAGACAAGCAAAGAGCGGATGTGCCAACATCGCCAGGGACCCCCCCACCGCTGGGCCCTGTGGCTGCCATATGGGCTGCTCAGGCAGTAACTCCACCACTGGGGGTCACACTGCACTATACACAACCTAACTAGGGGTACAGGTAAACATACCACTATTCCAGATTGAAAAATTGTTGCATACAAAAATGTGTATATGTTCTTCTACTAGAATGATTTTTAGAAATTGAAGCACTTGTGAAACAAAGGCACTTTATTACATAATTCAATTAAACAAAACCTTTTTCTTAAACTAATTTATATATATATATATGTGTGTGTGTGTGTGTGTGTGTAAACCATTATTTGTTCTGTCTCTGTAAGCATTCCTCTTCCCTTGCTGCATAATAGACCAACGGTGCCCTTACCGTTTTCCACACCCAACTAGGCATACAATGTCCCACATAATGATACCATCAGTGCCCTATGCCCACACGGCAGTATACCAACGGGGCCATGTGTCTGTATGATTATGTCACCAGTGCACACACATGTAATCACAGCAATTGGGTAATCTGGCCATGCTTCGGTGTCCTTAGCCACACACTACCCCATTCTGCCTAAACACAATGATGTTCATGTTCCCAGGCAGATTGTCCTATCTGTGCGTTGGACATACACCGATGACTGGTGCTAAGCCCTGGGATCTGCAGACTGAAGCAGCTTTTCCCAGCACTGCAGTGTTCCGGAGCTGCAGGCTGACACTCTTGGTTCATTTGGTTATTAGTGCTCACTAGCCAATGATGTCTCCCACGGGCTGCATGCGCATTGCACACCACAGTAAAAAGCCAGCCAGCTTAAATCAAGTGCACCAATAGCTTTCTTTAACCAGAATATTGTTACATATATCCACTACAAAATCTCATCTTACCTAACCTTACTGGTTATTCCTTATAGGTCCTCTACAAGTCACCATTGTTTCATACCTTGCACTGATGAGAACTAATAAGCACCAAACAGCTGTATGCAAGTTGAATACATGGCCTACATATCTATCTGTATCTGTGCTATAAACCAGCAGGTCTGGATGTGTAGTTGGCATTATATAAGGAACAATTTGCATCTCTCTGCCCACAATTCCTTCAATAAAGATAATATCCTTTGTTTTTTGGTTTTGTGAGACAATGCTATTCTTATAACGGAAATATGTAAATTCCTTCTATTTGCTAGTGATATTGATGGAGTATGTGGCTGATATTTAACCTTAGTTTAGTAAGTGCAAATATACAAAGTTAAGCTGTACAAAGTTACACAGTTGCCTGCATATTTTGCTAAGCACTTATTAAAGCATATAAATAGAAGCCTTGTATAGAAATAGGACATTCCAGAGTCCAGCTTACTATAAATATTGTCTCTCTATACTTCCAGACCACTTGAGGTTCGGATGATTAACGACCAACTTATGCTTCTGGACAGAGCTTTCATTAATCATTTGGCCTTCCCGGACAGGTTGTATTTCAGGTACAAATTGCTCTAACCAGTGGTGGTTTTAATTTGGGACTTAAAAAAAAATGACACAAATTCTAATATTTGCATTTTACTTTGTTTTATATTTTCCAACTTTTATATTTTGCTGTCTTCTTGACTTCACTGTTTACTTTTCGATGCACAAATTTGAAATCCCATTTATTGCTCCGGTGAGCATTTTGCATTGATATCTTTTATCAGTCAACTGATAAGTTAGATGTCAAGTTCTACACTTGACCTTTAGAAAATCACGCTGTTTAAAGACACTCTCCTCGTGCGCCTTCTTTGGGCCTCTACCCAGACTCCTAACATAATCGTAATGTAGCCTCATCCAGCGGAGAGAAGAGAGGCGTCAACATTGGTGGGATTAACCTGTTGTCCTAGCTGTTTATGTTCATAGGATGGGGGGGGGTCAAGTCGGGGCTATGCCCAAAATGTAAAACGCAAATAGCGGATTGGTCACATAATTTTTGGGAATGCAGGAAAATAAAAAAGTTTTGAATTAAAGTTACAGATTTCATCAATCATAGTTTCAGAATACACGTGACTGGATCTAGAGAACCACTCCTCCTCGCTAATTTTGATGCCTGGAAGGATGCTTTACCCTCCCCTGAGTTGCTACCTGCCCTAACAATGATGGTCACTGCAGCCAAACAGCTGATCCTAAGATAATGGACATCCCCGTTTCCTCCAACCTTGGGCGAACTTCAGACAGAAATATTAGATATTATTTATTCAGACAGAAAAGCTACACTCTCTGATATTGAAAAAGGAAGGATATGGTTCATTAAAAAGTGGGGATTGTACATTGATTCATTAACAGCCCCTGTACAACGGAATATTGTCATACTGATTGAATTTACCATGTGGTATCTTCTTAGGCAGTTGAGCTGAGAATACACAATTGGTGATTTCTGATCTTTGATAAACATGCTTGTTTTCCCTGATGTGGAGGTCCACCCCTCCCCCCATCCCTGTATATGTATTCATCCTATATCTGGGGGTCTCACCCTCATTGACATAACCTGATGCTACCCTGGCGTAAACAACTACCATTCCTTCACTATCCCCTGTTAATATCCCCTTATCCCCTATTACCCCATTGGATTTTTTTTTCTCGGTTATTGATGCTCATGATTCCTATACATTCTATTATTATATCGTTATTGTTCATCGTTATGCACATAGGATGCCTGTTTTGACTAATATATCAAACCAATTTTTATTCTGATAAGTTAGGTTGATGTTATCATTTATATTGTGATGCCTTAATTTATGGAATCGATTATATGTTCAATGTCCTTATTGTTGTTGTTTACTCTTCTTTAAAACTACTAAAGTGAATTTCAAACAGGATGGGAAGGAGGGGGGAGGGGGGATCATTAGCGAATCTCCTGTTTGGATGCTCCATGACTTCTTTCATCCAGGATACATTCACTGTATATATAACGAGGGAGAGTTTGAAAATCGCTTTCATTTTTTACTGTCAATGTTGGCGGCTCTCTCCTCTTGCGATGTCGATGCTGGAGCTAATCAGGAAACAGGGAGGGTTCTGGGTAGGAGGGCCCCCCACCAAAGGAGTAAATGATGGGTGGTGGTGTTCCTAAACAGCAATGGTTGTTTAAAAGGGGGCAACTCCTCTAAGTGTAGAACTTCCCACAGTATAATAGCGAAACATTGTCTCAAATTATATCATGTGTTTCATAAACAAATGGAAAATTAAGTAAAATATGTTGAGTGCCCATTAAACACCAGTCTGCATTATTACCGCATGAAATGATCAGTTATCTTGGCTGCTATATCCACAGATGTGCTCATTATCTTTCTTTGTGTGTGTCCGTAGTCATGTTCTTTGGGCCACTCGAACGTCCAGCGTGGCCACCTTTCCTGGTCTCGCAGACGCCTACCAGAGAGCTACTGAAAGCGATCTCAGAGAACACTGGGATCTTGTCCACCACCAGCTAACCATCGCCATCCAGGCCGTGGAGAACGCTGCTTCAACCTTGGAGACTGTCACCAATATATAAATCGACACTAATCAGCGCAGACTTGTAGAAGATACAGCAGAGTTTGTCTCTCGCTAATCTACTGTGAAGAAACAGAACGGCGGCATCTCCTACTCTGTTTGTCTAATTAGTGATGTTTAATGCAGATAATACAACAATAACACTGGTACCATATAGGGCCTGCAAGCCTTGGCCGGAAGTGGATGTTTTGGTGGATGCAGGCCCAGGTATCCAACCTTTTCCCGCACTAGGTATTCTGCAGATACTAATAATTGTCCCCCAAAATTTACAGCAAACCTTCACTGAGCTCACAATAGTATGTCTTCATTTATCACACAAACCTTTGAACACTGGAAATAATGCTTTATCCAAAGAATTTTCTTCTAACAGGACAAAGCACCATAGCGATCTTTGTTAAATAATACCCAGTGTCATTTTTTTACTATGTTTGTTCCAAACTGGAAAGCGATATGGAATATGCAGGCGCTATATAAATAAATTAAGTTAATAATAATAATAATAATAATGTTAATATGTTCCTATGTACAATTTCCCCAACATGGATTCCGTAGAAATGGCTATAGATAGGCCAGCACTTGCAAATCCCAACAAAGCTGCTCCCTTAATGGGAAGTACACTGCGCTCTCAGGGTTTACCTGTCCCTGTCTATATCTCTGCCTCATCTCCCATCCTCTCCCCCTTCCTGTCCCCTAAGGGGCTGTTCTCTGCCTCTTGCTCTTCTCCCTCTACACTACTTCCCTTGATCTTATCAGCTTCTTTAGCCCCCATTTTGCCGACAACACTCAGATTTACCTCCCCCCTGTCCTTTATCGCTTTCTTAAACTGAACATGGTGAAAACAGAAATCCAATCCCCTTCCAAGGTCTTCTTACCTTGTCCACTCTCTCTTTCCATTGAAAGTACCACCCTTACTTTAAGTCTGTTGCTTGGGTGTGATCCTTGACCCTCCCTCTCCTTCACCCCCCACATTCATTCCTTCTCCCAATCCTGCCGCTTCCACTTTATAGTATCTCCAGAATCAGGTCCTTGGACACAACTGTAACTCTCTTGTTATTTCTATACCTCACTCTGCCAGTAGCTAAATTGGCTCCGTTCACCCTACAGAGTCCAGTTCAAACTCCACACCCTCACCTACAAAGCGGTTAATCACTCCTCTCCACCGCATTTCTACACACACACACACACACACACACACAAACACACACACACACACACACACACTATCAATAAAGGATAATAATATTTGGGCAGCACAGTGGCTCAGTGATTAGCACTTCTGCCTCACAGCACTGGGGTCATGAGTTCAATTCCCATCCATGGCCTTATCTGTGTGTATGTGTATCTTGTATGTTCTCCCCGCTTCTTTCCTCTGGAACGGTTTCCTCCCACACTCCAAAAGCATGCCAGTAGGTTAATTAACTGCCTTCAAATTGACACTAGTCTGTGTGTGTGTTAGGGAATTTAGACTGTAAGCTCTATTGGGGCAGGGAGTGACGTGAATGAGTGCTGAGGAATCAGTGGCGCTATATAAATAAATAATTGATAATGATGATGAATAAATAATAATAATAGAGGATGATAACCCTACAGATACATACAATGAAACAGTAAGGTAAAAGGACCTTTGTCACTAGAGCTTACAATCTAGAGGAGATATAGTGAACTAAACAAGACACAAGGGAGTGCTCTATACTGTGTATGTTTATATGGATAAAGAGAGGATGATAGCTGTAGGTCAGATCAGAAAGTGCAGCTATACAGGGTCCAATTTAGAGCTGAGAACATATTTTCTATGTAAAGTAACTTGCTCGCAAAGTAACTCTGGGGAGCTGGGGGCGTGCAAGTCGAGCACAGCAGGAGCGTGTACACGTATGTGTAGCACGCCCCCTGGAGGAGCTTCCTAGTTAGACTTGGTCACCTCTCCACATACACCTGTATTATAGCTAAGGTCTGGTTTAAAGGGGAGGAACAGTGCATCACTGGGCCTTGGGCCTGTTGTAAGATTTGGGCAGGAGCATGGTCAGAGAGCGGGAGCGAGCTCATGTACTGCTCACACACCTTGCAGTGGCAGTAGTTCCGTAGCAGGGGCCCAGGCTATGTCATTGGTTGGAAATATACTAATAAATATATTTTGATGTGGTAGTTATACATAGTATTAATATATTGCACTTTATCAACAACATGTTTAGTATTTATAGATCTTTGTAGACAAACGCACATTGATGTTAAGAAATACAACTTAGCAATGTATATTTCTGGCAATAATTTAGCCTTTATGACAATTATTCACCAGGAAGTTTTATAGCAACACTCCGCTAAGCTGCCTTACATTAGCCAAATGGCCACTGACTCAATCCATGTGACTGGAGCTGCTGAGATGGTTTTCCTCCCTGACCTACTAAGTCCTCCACCATGGTTCACCTATCTACAGCTCTACTCTGTATGGGTCTGACTACAGTACAGTAAACCTATGGTCACAAACATGTGGCTTTTCTTGCGTGTGTTGAGTTGCATGTATCGTAAAGCTGCATTACCATATAGGAAAATAAGCCCTTTATCCAGTGCCCAGGAAAAATGCCTGCATGTAGTATATGAAACAGAGTCAGTCAGGATAATCACAGAAATCTGCTGATATCGTGACGGTGTGCTGGTGCTTTATTCACTATCCTGACAGAACTGAGGAATATATTTACTAAACTGCGGGTTTGAAAAAGTGGAGATGCTGCCTATAGCAACCAATCAGATTCTAGCTGTCATGTTGTAGAATGCACTAAATAAATGATAGCTAGAATCTGTTTGCTATAGGCAACATCTCCACTTTTTCAAACCCGCAGATTAGTAAATATACCCCTTGGTCTGTAAACTGCTGTCCTGATGAAAGTCGCTTCAGTAACTGAAATGTTTTGCCGTTAAAGATTATATTTCTATCTGGAAAGACTCTGTGAGTGTTTCTTGTCTAATCTTTTGACTCAACTTGGGTTACATGTTATAATGTATTTATATGCGGTGTACAGCCAAGTGCCAGCAGTTTTTCAATGTAATCAGTTGTTTTCAGTTAAAGGATTTAAGAGCTGACTGCAGTGACCCTCAGTGGGATTACAGACACATACCTTTCAACATTCGATATTTTGGAATCAGGACACAGCCACTCCCCCTTTGAAAAAGGAGTCTGGTCATGTGACGTTGGAGGCAGTGGCGGAACTACCATTGGTGTGGCAGGTGCAGTGCATCGGGGCCCATGGAGATAATGGGGTCCGCTGCATGGCAGATGCAGAGGGTCGGGGGTTCCTCCTCCCCACCTCCCTGCACCGGGCCCACAGCTCTCTAGTTCCACCTCTGGTTTGAGGCATACCATGTACTCTGGGGCCATGCTTCTGATCGCTAGGCCACACACAACATCCACCCCTAAAAAAACACCTATGCATTGCCACGTTCACCCATGACATTTGTGCACGTTGTGTGCTGAGCGTCGGAGAACAGGACACAGCACCCAACAGTACGGCAGTCTCAACACAAGTCCTGACTGACGGAACGTGACATCTGTACCTAATTTTTAGCAACTTTCCCTGATTTTAAATATTTTTTCCCGAAAATGTCCCTGTTTTTCAGTATACACCAAATATACAGTACAATTTCTATTTTTCTGAATGATTTGTGGTGCAATCCTTACCAATTATCATCATCTATTTATTCATATAGCACCACTGATTCCGCAGCGCTGTACAGAGAGCTCACTCACATCAGTTCATGCCCCCATTGGAGCTTACAAGCTAAGTCCCCTAACACACACACACAGACCAAGAGAGAATAAGAGCAATTTAATAGCAGCAAATTAACTTACCAGTATGATTTTGGAGAGAACATACAAACTCCACACGGATAAGACCATAGTCGGGAATCAAACTCATGACCCCAGTGCTGTGAGGCACAAGTGCTAACCACTAAGCCACTGTGCTGCCCATTGAGTTCCATAATTTTTATAAGCTAACATTTAATGAAAAGAAACAACACGAATGCAAAAAGTTATTACAAATATCTCCAGTTCTAACTTCTAAAACTTTTACATACATATTCATGTTTTAGTATCTTATAGAAGCAAACTTCTATATTTAGTGGTCCTTTAACATAAAGTTCTCTGGACAGAACTGTGTACAGTCATGGCCAAAAGTTTTGAGAATGACACATGTATTGGCTTTCACAAAGTTTGCTGCTTCAGTGTTATTAGACCTTTTTGTCAGATGTTGCTATGGTATACTGAAGTAAGATTACAAGCAAAGTGTCAAAGGCTTTTATTGACAATTACATGAAGTTTATGCAAAGAGTCAATAATTGCCTTCTGCAATTCGCCCTGGTATGCTGTCAATCAACTCCTGGACCACATACTGACTGATGGCCGCTCATTCTCTCTGGAAGAGAGAATAAAAAATAATCTTTCTTATGGATAGTGTGGCTTCGAAGGGCCTAAATGATTACAACAATTCCATGGTGTTTTTTTAAATGGTAGATATCTCTTACCATTTATTGCTTCCAGATACCATAATTCATGGAGATTCAATACCCCTTGACTAAGATTCAAACTATGTTTAAGTCATAATATAAGATTTTTATAATGGGCATAATATAGTTATTATTCCTATCTAAATTTGAATTATGAGAAAAACGTATTCATAAAATAATTCTGCTGTTAACCTAGCTAGACATATATCTTAGATACACACATCATTTGATATACACTCAGTGGTTTTCAAGGTCCATTCTTTGTGACCTCTTTACAACTATTATTTCTGTACAAGCATAATAGGGATCACCTTCTGGTTCACATTATTGTTCTGTTTAAACATTATTTTTTACTTTTTGTGCTTAATAAGTATATTCTATTACACTTAACCACCTTTTTAGTTCACTTATTTTATAGACATATTTTTTAATTGTACCTTTATGGTTCAGAATTATTATTATATTTTTATTTAATATAATGCCTAAATTTAGTTCAAATTGTATGATTTATATATACATTATAAAGTAAATATTGCATGACAAGATTAGACTATGGGATAAATTTCCAACAAGTTATATATGTTTATTATACTTACGTTCTATTGTAAAATAAATAACCAATATGTATTAGAACTACAATTAATAAAGGAAAACATTTCCTTTAAGACAACATGGGGCTTTGGTTTCCGTTTAAATTAGTTAAGTTAGATAGCAATTGCTATTCCGAGGCAGCAATTCGCTGCCTCGGTGTCATCCTTGACTCCTCTCTCTCCTTTGCCCCTCACATTCTCTCTCTCGCTAAATCCTGCCGCTTCCAGCTGCGCAACATTGCACGCATTCGGCCCTTCCTCTCCCAAGATGCCACTAAAGCTCTTGTCCACTCTCTTATTATCTCCCGCTTGGACTACTGCAACCTCCTCCTTACTGGTCTTCCCCGCTCTCATCTCGCTTCCCTTCGCTCTGTACTTAATGCTGCAGCTCGGCTCATTTTCCTTTCTCGTCGCTCCTCCTCTGTCTCCCCCCTCTACCAATCCCTCCACTGGCTCCCCATCCCCTACAGAATCGTGTTCAAGCTTCTTACACTTACTTTCAAGGCCCTCTCCAACTCCACTGCTCCCTACATCTCCAACCTCATCTCCCTTCACGCTCCATCCCGCCCTCTACGTTCGGCCAATGACCGTCGCCTCTCTTCTTCCCTGGTTACCTCCTCCCACGCTCGCATCCAAAACTTCTCCCGCGCTGCCCCCTTCCACTGGAACCAGCTCCCCCGCTCCATCAGAACTTCCCCCGACTTGCCCAACTTCAAACGGGCCTTAAAAACCCACCTCTTCCACAAAGCCTTCCAGTCCCCCACTTAACTGCCCTCCTTCCAGTCTCCCCCCCTCCCCCCTCCCACTCCTGCCCCCCTTCTGTCCCCCTCCTACCTCCCTCCTCATCGTTCTTCTCCCCCCCCCTCCGTCCCTGCCTCCGCTCTCCCCCTTTCCTCCTCCCACCCTCACGTCTCTGTCTGTCCCACCCTCCCTTTAGATTGTACACTCCCTCAAGCAGGGCCTCCTCTCCTTCTGTTCTCCACCACTGTAACTCTGCTCTCCAGCTCCTTGTCTCTTCTGTGAGGTCCTTGTGCTCCTCTCTCGCTCCCCCGATGGGGGCCCTCACCTCTCATCTAGCTGTACTTTGAGCTCTGAGTTACTGTGCTTCTTGTTAACTGTACCGTGCTGTCTCACCCTGTACTGTATTTCCGTCTCTCCCTGTACGGCGCTACGGATACCCAGTGGCGCCTTATAAATAAATATTAATAATAATAATAATAATTATAAAAGAATCTTACCTCAATTAATGAGGGAATCATAGGATACATTATATAGCAATATTATAGTATTAAGATCGAGGGATACCTGGACCAATTGGAGACCCCAGAATATTTATTGTTTACATCCCTCGGATCAATCAATTTTGAGGAGGGTATTGATAATGTCTATCCCTTATAGTGGTTGTAATGCCTATTCTCTATCATAGACAAGATTAGGTACCTTTGTCATTAAGAGGGTGGATATGGTCCGATTGATAGGGTAACAATCCTGTTTAGTAAGAACCACCCTACCGCCCCAGGATAATCCTAAATACTCCAGATGAAGGAATATAATAGTTTATTAATATATTACTACATGTGTTATTCAACATCTAGAGATAGTTGCACCCACACAAATTGTAGAGTCTGAAAGAAGAAATGGCGAACATCTTATGTGTTTTTAGGGCACTCAAAGGATAATGGAATTATTAAAACATATCCAAATTTTATTAGTATCAATTAAAATAATAACACTTAATATAATATTAGGAGTACTGAAATATTAAAACGAGTACATGACATGAATGACCATAAAGTAAAAACTGTTAAGACCAATAGATAAACTATCGGAACGCACTGTTTCTCCAATAATTATACATTGATTATTTGATGGATGCTTAGAAAAATAGATATCATAGATTCTCTACCAATAATATGGCAATAAATGGGTAAGTATTTTATAGTTGTTAGAAAATGAAGTATCCAAAAGATATATCTCAAACATGGCTAGATTAAAGATCTAATAAACATATAGCTATATGTGGAGAAATTTCTCCTTCAGTGGTTGGTTACATTATTATGTTTCATATGTTCAGAAGAAACCTTATATCAAACCTCCTATTATTTTTATTATTATTATTATTATTATTATTACAAGGTTAAATGTTATATCCCTGTTATAAAAATCAGTCCGTTTTCTCATAACAGAGTTAAGATATGAGGTGGATAAATCACTCTTAGATCTCCTACATATCGAATTGTTAGCAAGCAGAGCTACTGATCTGAGAGAGCCATAGTAAGCTAAGTACGAAAGCAACTGCTGTGTCTATACTAAACTGGCTGAGGAGCAGTGGCGGATCCAGGGGGGGGCGATCGGGGCAATCGCCCCCCCCCCCTAGCAGGGACTTGCTGCCGGCGGCTGCACAGTATGTGCAGGTCCGTTCAGCCGTGACAGTGCAGCCGGGCAGCACACTGTCACTACCGTGCAGACCTGCACATAGTGTGCAGCCGCCGGCAGCCTTAGATGTCGGAAAGGGGGCGGGGCCTAAATCGCCCCCCCCCTAAATCGCCCCGGGTATAGCAATTTTCTGGATCCGCCCCTGCTGAGGAGTCTATTTCTCGTGCCCTTAATATGTAAAATAGATCTGATATAAAGAGCGTCAGGATTCTAACAATACTAAACACTAAAGCATCCTGCTAAAGCATCCTGCTTTAGGGTTTAGTATTGTTAGAATTTCTCTAAACACATTTCTCCTTCGCTGTCCATTCTTGCCTAATCAATGCTCGGAGTTTGTCAGAATTTGTGGATTTTTGTTTGTCCACCTGCCTTTTGAGGATTGACCACAAGTTCTCAATGGGGCTAAGGTCTGGGGAGTTTCTTGGCCATGGTCTCAAAATTTCGATATTTTGATCCCCGAGCCACTTAGTTTTCTCTTTTTCCTTATGGCAAGGTGCTCCATCATGCTGGAAAAGGCATTGTTCATCAAAATTGTGAGTGAGCCCACTCCCTTGGCTGAGAAGAAACCCCACATATGAATGGTCTCATGATGCTTTACTGTTGGCATGACACAGGACTGATGGTATCGCTCACCTTATCTTCTCCAGACAAGCGTTGTTCCAGATGCTCCAAACAATCTGAAAGGGGATTCATCAGAGAAAATGACTTTACCCCAGTCCTCAGCAGTCCAATCCTTTTGCAGAATATCAGTCTGTCCCTGATGTTTTTCCTGGAGAGAAGTGGCTTCTTTGTTGGCCTTCTTGACACCAGACCATCCTCAAAATGTCTTTGCCTCACTGTGTGTGCAGATGCACTCACACCTGCCTGCTGCCATTCCTGAGCAAGCTCTGCACTGGTGGTCCCCCGATCCCGCAGCTGAATCAACTTTAGGAGACGATCCTGGGCCTTGCTGAACATTCTTGGGCTCCCTGAAACCTTCTTCACAACTAGTGAACCTCTCTCCTTGAAGTTCTTGATGAACTGATAAATGGTTGATTTAGGTGTAATCTTACTAGCTGCAATATCCTTGCCTGTGAAGCCCTTTTTGTGCAAGGCAATGATGACTGCATGTGTTTCCTTGCAGTGAACCATGGTTAACAGAGGAAGAACAATGATTTCAAGCACCACCCCCCTTTTAAAGCTTCCAGTCTGTTATTCTAACTCAATCACCAAGACAGAGTGATCTCCAGCCTTGTCCTTGTCAACACTCTCACCTGTGTTAACAAGAGAATCACTGACCTGAGTTCAGCTGGTCCTTTTGTGGTATGGGCAGCACGGTGGCGTAGTGGTAGCACCTCTGCCCCACAGCACTGGGGTCATGAATTCCCGACCATGGCCTTATCTGTGTGGAGTTTGTATGTTCTCCCTGTGTTTGCATGGGTTTCCTCCGGGTGCTCTGGTTTCCTCCCACACTCCAAAAACATACTAGTAGGTTAATTGGCTGCTATCAAAATTGACCCTAGTCTGTCTGTGTGTGTATATATTAGGGAATTTAGACTGTAAGCTCCAATGGGGCAGGGACTGATGTGAATGAGTTCTCTGTACAGCACTGCAGAATCAGTGGTGCTATATAACTAAATGATGATGATGATGATGATAGGGCTGAAATGCAGTGCAAATGTTGTTTTTGGGATAAAGTTCATTGTCATGGCAAAGACAGACTTTGAAATTAATTACAATTCATCTGATCACTCTTCATGACATTCTGGAGTATATGCAAATTGCCAACATAAAAACAGGCAGCAGAAAAATTATATTTGTGTCATTCTCAAAACTTTTGGTTACGTGTACTTTGCTGCTATGCCCACGGTCAGCCACTAGATGTCCTGAGAACAGCTCTACAAATTCTGCCTACAATTGCACTTATGACATTTTCAAGACATTCTTTCCACAGATTTTGCAGCCTTACAGCAGTTGAAATGCAGCCCTATATACAGCATATTTCTCTATATACTGTAACTGTAATTGTACTTTTATTTAAAATATTTGCTGTGATAGAGGCCCATCTTGATGTGGTAACATATTATAGATTTTCTCAATGTGTGTGTGTTTAGTTGAACTCCAGGGTGTAAATGTATTAAGTTACGAGTTTCCAGTGGGTTTTAAAAGTGGAGATGTTGCCTATAGCAACCAATCAGATTCTAGCTGTCATTTATTTAGTACATTCTACAAAATGATCGCTAGAATCTGATTGGTTGCAATAGGTAACATCTTCACTTTTCAAACCTTCTGGAAACTCGCAGCTTGTTACTTTCTCCCGCAGGAGTCAGTGAGAGCCAGTTGGCTGAGAGTGAATCCTGGTTAAACATAGGTTCTTATGATGGGAGGTCAACATCAAGTAACAAGATTACAGCTGGGCCAACCAACTGGAACCTAAGCTTGGGGGTTCTAAGTTGCCAAACAATCATGTGCGGAATCTTGAGGATGTCATTGATTGTAGCTTGACATGTAAACATCAGGTTTCAGCCATGACCAAATGTTCATTCTTTCATCTGAGGAATAAAGCCAAAACCAAGCCTTTGTTTCCCCCAGAAGAGATCCCTGCACTCATACATTTGTGACCTCAAGCTTGGAGTATGGCAGTGTTCTCCATTCCCTTCACTGGCTGCCTGCAACATGATGAATCCGGTTCCAGATTGGGTTATTGACATTCAAAACCCTACACAACCAGAGTCCTGGGTGCCTGAAGCAGCTTCTGATTACCCGCTTACATCGATCCACAGACGATGGACAACTAACAGTTCCTAGAATCTACCATTCTTCATTTGGGGCTCAAGCCAGAGGAACTAGCGAGCTGTGGGCCCCGCTGCAGGGACGTGGAGAGGAGGGAACCGGGGCCCACAGCTCGCTAGTTCCCCGTGCAGCTGGCCCCATTATTTCCATGGTCCCTGGCGCACCCCACTTGCTGCACCAATGGTAGTTCCGCCACTGGCTCAAGTTTTTAGCTTTGTGGCTCCTACACTCAGGAAACTGCTGCCTTGTACAGTCCACGAGGCCTCCTCTCTAGGAAATCATCAAAAAGAGACTCATTTCTTAACTGAAGGATTTTATTAATACACCTCTACTTTCATAACACACAAATAATTAGCTCTCTTTTCTGTATTCTTTAACAAGTTTATTTTTTAGCATGTTCCTTTATTCTGCAAAGGGCTTTGAGGGTCTGATTTAAGTCCAGACGCAATTTGCACGCAAGTTACGATTTAAAAAAACAACACAAAACTCCGACCGCATTTAAACCCAGGCGGATCTAAAGATACGTTTCGATTTGGATCTGAATGTAAGTACCCTCCGCCTAAACGGTACGTACCGTATGTAGACGGATAGAACAGACTGCAGGATACGCGTACATGTAATATAAAGTTCCAGTAGAAAGCACAAAATGTTTATATTATAAAATAAATGACCGACTCTAAACAGCATAATCATTAATAAAAATATGGATTGTTAAAATGTATTTATTTTTATTTATTATTTTACATTAAAATCTAGATACTCTTAATGCATACTGCACATGCAATGCTCTTTCATGGTCCGTCTTACTTGCATACACATGTTCTGTGTTAGCTAGTGACACACATATGCGTACTTTTAAAAACAAATACTATGCAATATCACTCATCACCATCAGTCCACCCTGTAGCTGGTCCAAATGGTACGGCTGAAAATAAGCGCACTTGTGAGAAGCCCAGGCCTTGAATCGGACACCTCTGTGTCGGTACACCCTCACGGTACTTTCCCTACGTCCGTTCCCTCTTCCCTCCCCCATTTCACCTCTCAAGTCATAGGCAGTCGCAAGTGTCATTTGTGTTCATACATGAATTACATACATATTGCGTTCATTATCGTAAGTTCCGTTTCTGAGTATGCAAAGCAAATGGGCATATGTCCAAACATGAATCAGGCCCTGAGTTCTTAAGGGAGAAAAACGCTATATCATTTTGTTTTATCATTATTATGATTATCATTATTATTATTATAATACACGTGTGCTATGATTTTTAGTGTTTGAACTCGCCTCTCACTTGTGGATAAACAGAGACTTTAGGCTAGATTTACTAAGCTGCGGGTTTGAAAAAGTGGGGATATTGCCTATAGCAACCAATCAGATTCTAGCTTTCATTTATTTAGTACTTTCTACAAAATGACAGCTAGAATCTGATTGGTTGCTATAGGCAACATCCCCACTTTTTCAAACCCGCAGCTTAGTAAATCTAGCCCTTTGACTTTTCGGCATTGCAGTATGTGAGACTTCTACAGAAAGGCGTGCCTTTGATCTTTCGTACTTGGAGGCAAAGTGCAATTACTTAATGATAGTTTTACTAGCTATTTACTCATTCACCCTCCCTTTAGTTTTCTTGGCTTAAGAGTTAGTGATTTTGCCTGTTCAGTGGTATATGTAATGTGTCCATATTAAGCTTTGTCTTTTAATATTTTATTATAAATATCCAGTAAAACATATGGGGGAATATTTAGTGAAGTGCGGGTTTGGAAAAGTGGAGATGTTGCCTATAGCAACCAATCAGATTCTATCTTTCATTTATTTAGTACAGTCTACAAAATGACAGCTAGAATCTGATTGGTTGCTACAGGCAACATCTCCACTTTTTCAAACCCGCACTTTAGTAAATATACCCAATGGGTTGTGTCAGTCTGTTTTTGTGCATCTTTTCCATGGATATGTTGAGGTGCGGATGTCATCCATAGATTCCCTGAAACAGCCCACCTCCCCGTGGCCAAACTGTTATTAGCATCTACTAGAACATGTCCTTGGATTTGCTAAATGCCTTCTTGCAGTTTTTACCTTTCCGGCTTCAGGATATGTTTTTCAGTCATGCATTATAACATCAGGCAGAGTTGTTAATTTCTGTGACCCTGGGATACAACACATCCACACTGGACACAATTGTTTCAGGACAGCAGCATTATGTTGTATCCAAGGGCGACACAAAACATATTGATTCACGATAATATGTAGACATGACTGAGAAGCACAGAAGAAAGCAATGAGCTAAATATATATAAACCGTGAGAACCATATGTCTGTAGTCAAACTAGCCAGGGTCGCCATCAGAAACCCTGTAGACCCCTACAATCTAATTTTCTTGGCCCCTTATCCTCTCCATTCTATTATAATACACAATATTCCACCATACTATTTCACCATTTATTATAAGCTGGAAGCCAAATGCTCATTTATGTTAAAAAGTTACACTGTGGGGTCGATTTACCAAGAGTCCTCCGGTAATAAGATTTTTCGTGAATTGCATTTATGCTTAATTTTTCCAATCGAGCATTTTTTCCTGTGGGCACACCTAGCTAATGCCATCCTGACATGTTGTCCTTGGTAAATTGTTTTCCCCATGCTTTGAATGCTTTACAACTTTCTTAAAAAGTTAAGTATTAGCTCCCCCCACTCCATTACAGACAGCAAAAGTTCCTCCCCATCTTCCTTTCCGATGATACAATTAAAAAAACTAAGACTGCAGTCATTTGAGCTAATGTGACATCACAGGCCCTCCCTGCAAAGCAAGTCTGGCAAGCTTCCAGTTACTTGGTTTCTGTTAGACAAGCACCTCCCTCGAAATAGCAATATGCGGCAGATGAAATGACACAGGTACATAGGAAGAGCCCTGGAACGTTGTGTTATTCTGTCTACCAGTCGGTGTTAAAATAAAGTAGCTCAAATGTGCACATAGTACTTCAGCTGTGGCCGTCTGTATGGTACCCCAGAATCATTTATTAATCATATTCCATTGGTAGCGGACAGGGAGGGAGGCACGGACTTAAGAGCTCCCTACTACTTAAAGTAAGAGATTGCGGATATACGTTTGGATCCAATATATTGGATAGAGGATAAAGAGGAAATAACACAGAGCAAAGTGGACAGATTTAGTTAAGAGCTCCAGTCATTTTATGTATCCGGCTCAGTAATACATAACCTTACCTATGTAAATTAATGACTGTTAGTGGTTTTGCTCATTAAAAGTTCTAGACTATCCCTAACACACAAACGTTATCTACATTGAGTATTACAATAAATGGATTTAATTTAGAGTTAACACCAAAGATCCTTTATCTATCACCAATATTGTTCAGCAACTGTATCTGTCACATATTGTCTATGTAACACAGCAGCTCAGTGTAAAACTCCAACATTACTCACACAATAACATAGCACCCACTAAAGCAGAAACTAAATAAATCTATTATCTTTTGTCTAATGTAAAATGTATAAACTGTCTGAATCTCATGGATCTCATGGATCTTGATATATGTCAGACACAGATACCATCCTAAACCTCTGCTTTGCAGGGGAGGGGGATTTTGAAACTTAATGCTATCTCCTGGCCTTAATTATTCACTGTACAGTGCTCAGGTTGTGAGCAGTGGTTAAATGGTGGAGGTTCCAATACTGCTCAACCAGTCCCAGCTATTGGTGGCCAAAAGGGGCGTGGTCTAGTCCACTAGTAAGATCTATGAATGGATTGGATGGATCTGGGGCGCGGCTTATTTTGTTTTGCATTTCCCATTGGAATACCCCCGATTATGTGCTACTGTGTTACCATAGTTACTTACTACACTCCCTGCCTCTGTGATGTCAGAATGTCAATACACAGTTCCAAATAGAGCTATTATTTATAAAACATATACAGCCACTGTAATTCTCCCCCGGCTGCTCCCTTCTCACACATTATGTGGCTGGGACTTCTTGGCGCCATGGATGGGTTAGGTAATCTTAAGTATTGCCTCCCCTAGCCCCAAGCTAATTACAGTGTTTTCCTAGTTATCACATGGTACTGCTAAACTCTTATTTTAATCATTAAGGGCAGTAATGGGGAACAAGTGACCCTAGGGCCACATTGTGGCTTTCAGAGCTTTTACCGTCAGCCCCAACTCCTTCCTGATTTACTGTCAAATTTGTTTGTTATAGCTTGTAATTCTTGTTTAAAATGCCTTCTAATTTGTTATTACAGACAGTGTCTCCAATTCGTTTTAGCTTATTACTGAGATTAAGGGTAGCATGTGGCCCTTTTGCATGTTAGAGGGCCACTCATACGGCCATTGAAGTGTATCAGGTTGCCAAGCACTGATTTAGCGCCTGTGTTACTGTTGAAAGTGAGCCGAGCCCCATACAACACGACCCCGCAATACTCCCTTGATGGCGTCAGACTAATACAAGCAAGCAGCTGATTGGTTAGTTAGTGTTTTAGTATTTACTCAAGGCTGCATCACTGTGTTATGGAAGTTGAGGCTAAAGTTCTGTCCGTTCTGTGACACGACAGGGAAGACAATGGTGCTGTGTTGGGTGATCACTGCTGTGATGGGGTAAGTTACCAGGGAAGTACCAGATTGAAGAAAAATGCTGTTTTCCAGGGCCACTTATTAACATCAGTGGTCAAAATTTTGAACTTACAAGATACTATTTTGAGGATCCATTTATAAAGGGCACCACAAAATGGTTTGTGCCCATCCTAACTGTCTAAAGCCTATGCCCACTCTTCATTTATATACTGTATATAAGACCGGCGCTCATGAACAAATTAAAGAAAGCTTGGAACCAAAATGTAAGATGTAGTTTTGCGTAACATCTCCAACAGTCCGCTCTTTTTTTTTTTCCTATAATACTTCCCTGGTTCATACAAGCAGCATCACTATGACTGCTCACTATCCATCAGCTTCCATTTAGAAAACAGGCATAGCTATTTTGCAACCTAATATTAACAACTTATAAAGAGTTCAACACCCATAAAAGCCACATTACAGCACATAATTTGTTTTTATTAATGTGTTTATTGCTTGGCAAGCCGTACCCAAGGCCACAGACATGCACGCAAGAGCTGGGTGAGAGAATGGAGCCGGTCATGTTTCACTGCACACCACTAATAGCAATTAAACTTCTGAAATGCCAACTCAGACTCCAGCACAGATTCTGCATTAAATCTGCCAGGGTTGTATGTTTACCTTGGTACAGGAAAACATGAAGATCCTTCCATTATAATTACACAAAATCTGTATATAATGGTATATCAAACACGTTCCATTAAATGGACCCTTTCAGGGGCTTCTGGTGAGCAGGTCCAGAATTGTGGAAAGGTAACATAAGCTTAGACCTAGGGTGAAGAAATGAAGAACATTCAAACAGCATAAATACACCCATCAATAATAAAAGTCTGACTTGTATCGCATCTCTCTGGTCTATCTGGGCCATTCAGTCACTATATGTATAGGTAATATTGATTACCATTGTCTGTGCCTTGTTGTGCATCCTACAGTATTGGTATACAGGTGATGCCAACTCTTTTTCTATATTCATAAAAAATTATCTTTTCATTTGCTGATAGAATACATTTAGTTCTTTATACCCATTGTCACGGGCACTAGGAGTCTTTGCCCAGGATATCACCAGATGATGTTCTTACCAGAGTAATATGGCTGGTACTATGGTTCTCTGGTAGCAGGGTGACAACGGAACAGGAGAATATGAGCAGATGGTGAGAGAATGCTCAAGGAAAGTCTATGACTAGCAGCAACTGGTAATGAGTAGATGTATGTACACGAGGAACCAGATGGACAAGTAAACGTGAGGAGAGTCAGTGGTCTGCATACAGCAAGTTGTACCACTGCTATAGTGAGGAGGAATGTCCAGGAGTAGTGAGGAGGTAGTGAGAGTCAGTGGTCTGCGTATAGCAAGTTGTACCACTGTCTATAGTGAAGGAATGGATTCCAGGTGCAAGTAGGTAACGGGGAAGTCAGTGGTCTGCGTACAGCAAGTTGTACCACTGCTTATGTGAGAGGATACTAGAAACTGGTGTCACAGGGAAACAGGAGTCAGTGGTCTGTGTCAGCAAGTTGTACCACTGCTATATATATGTGAGGAGGGGCACGAGGAGATGAATGTAATGCAGAGGATACACGGGGCACACAGAACTTGATCCCACGATGATATCCACAATACAATAACAACTGACAAGCGCTGCTTGAAGTATACAAAGTCACTATAGCGATCCAGGTAATAGGAAACAAAGTCAATAGTAACAATAGCTTCAGTGGATAGTAGACTCCGGAGATGAACACAACACAGTCCAGACGGATATGCAATACAAAAGCAAAGTCAATGGAAAGTATGCATACCGCGGTTCAGGAGAGCAGGCTGTCAGTGAGACGTGCAGGGATACCTGAACGGCTGAACGCCGGCAGGAGGAGAGACCACTGGAGGATGGAAGCGGTAATCAGGTTGGTGCAGCGCACGGCAGGTAACCAGTATCAACGGAGCAATACTCAGGAAGCAGTAGTAAGTAAAACTGGAAACATGATAACCACGGGAGAGTTGAGGCTGTCTGGTATCCGGCAGTAGTAGCGGAGGCAGCGGAGGGAAGACACGCTGAACACGGGAGAGTAGAGGCGGTCTGTGATCCGGTAGTAGTAGCGAAGGCAGCGGAGGGGAGACACGCTGAACACAGGAGAGTAGAGACGGTCTGGAATCCGGCAGCAGTAGCAGATAGGAATCAGTGGAGAGCTGACACGATGAACACAGGAGAGTTGAGACGGTCTGGAACCCTGCAGTAGTAACGGAGGCAGCGGAGAGCAGACACGCTGAACACAGGAGAGTTGAGGCGGACTGGAGTCCGGCAGCAGAAGCAGATAGGAATCAGCTGAGTGCAGACACGATGAACACAGGAGAGTTAAAGTGGTCTGGAAACCACAATCGAGTAGACAGGAATCAGCTGGAGCTGAATACACGAGGAAACACAGGAACACCTTCAGAGGCTCATGGGGAATGAGACTCCAAGATCAGGCAACCAGGTAATGATCACAGGTGGTTTAAATAGGGAGGGTTGCCTGATCATCCAATCAATTAAAAGCAACAGGTACTGAAGGTTTAATAAGGGCTGCACATGCGCAGACCCTCAGGATGGCGGACGGCCACGGTTCCTGAACACAGGAGAAATGGCACTCACAGTCCGGTGAGTGACAGTACCCCCCCTTTTAAAGGTGGGCACAGAACACCTGGAACCGGGTTTGTCCGGAAACTTGGAATAAAACTTCTTAAGAAGAGCTGGAGCGTTGAGATCTTCTGCTTTAATCCATGACCGCTCTTCAGGACCAAAGCCCTTCCAATGAACAAGGAAACGAAGAACTCCTCGCAAAATTTTTGCATCCAATATGTGAGTAATCTCAAAGTCCTCCTCTTGATGAACTTGAACTGGCCGAGGTGCTGAAGGAAGGACCGAGAAACGGTTGATGATAAGAGGTTTGAGCAAAGACACATGGAAGGCATTGGAAATACGATGGTTCTGAGGTAGTAGAAATTTGAAACAAACTGGATTTATCACTTGAATGATCCAATATGGACCAATAAAACGAGGAGCGAACTTCATAGATGGGACCTTCAAATGAATATTTTTGGTTGATAACCATACACGATCTCCGATTTTAAGTGGTGGAATAGCCCGTCTCTTTTTATCTGCAAAAGACTTATATCTGGCAGATGTCTTCTTTAAACAGGTTTTGACCTGAGACCAAATATTTTTGAAGGTCTGACAAATAGTCTCTACAGCAGGAACTTGGGTGGGAGGGAGGGCAGGAAATTCCGGAAAAGACGGATGGTGACCGTAAACCACAAAGAATGGAGTTTTAGAAGATGATTCATGATACATGTTGTTATGAGCGAATTCAGCCCATGGAAGCAAATCTACCCAGTTGTCTTGGTTGGCTGAAGAGAACATCCTTATAAAAGTCTCAAGATCTTGATTGATCCTTTCGGTTTGTCAGTTTGATTGAGGATGGTAGGAGGATGAGAGTGATAATCAGATACCCAAGGTCTAACAGAGGGCCCGCCAGAATCTGGAAACGAATTGTACTCCTCTATCTGAAACAATCTCGGAAGGACATCCATGAATACGGAAGATTTCTTTGATGAAATAATCAGCCAGAGTAGATGAAGAAGGTAAACCGGTCAAAGGAACTAAATGTGCCATCTTCGAAAATCTGTCCACCACTACCCAAATAGTATTGCACTTTTTACTAGGAGGAAGATCAGTAACAAAGTCCATACTTATATGGGTTCACGGCTTGGAAGGAATGGGTAGTGGTTGAAGCAAACCCGCTGGAGTTCTGCGGGGAGTCTTAAACTGGGAACACAATTCACAAGCAGCCACAAAATCTTTGACATCTCTCCTCATAGAAGGCCACCAGTAACTTCGAGAAAGAATTTCAAAAGTCTTGCGTTCACCAGAATGTCCAGAAAAACGAGAAGGGTGAAACCACGAAAGGATTTTCTTCCTAAGAGCAGGAGGCACGAGGGTTCTCCCAAATGGTAGCACCTTAGTGGAAGAAGCAGCCAGAGAAACACATTTGGGGTCTAATATAGAGTGGTTGGGACCATCTTCAACGTCTGATGACGTCACAAAAGCTCGAGATAGAGCGTCTGTTTTTTTATTTTTCGCAGCTGGTTTGAAGGTTATGATTAGTTCAAAACGAGAAAAGAAAAGAGACCAAACATTGAGCAGACTGTAAATATGACAAATTTTTATGATCAGTAAAAATTGTCACAGGATGACGAGCTCTTTCCAACAAATATCTCCATTCCTCTAATGCTACTTTTATAGCCAGCAACTCCTTGTCCCCGATGGTATAATTCTTCTCCGCAGGCAGAAGACCCCGAGAGTAAAAGGCACAAGGATGGAATTTTTGTTGCTCCGATCTTTGGGAGAGAATGGCTCCTAAACCAACACTAGAGGCATCTACCTCTAGGAAGAAGGGAAGCGTCACATCAGGCTGTCGAAGAACAGGAGCGGAGGAGAAGGACTCTTTGAGAAACTGGAAGGCTTGAAGGGCCTCAGAGGACCATTGTTTAGTATTGGCCCCTTTACGAGTTAGGGCCACAATAGGAGATGCAATCGAGGAAAAATCTTGAATGAAGCGCCTATAGTAATTGGCAAAACCTAAAAAACGCTGAATTGCACGAAGAGTAGTTGGCTGAGGCCAATGTAATACAGCATTCACCTTTTCTGGATCCATCTGAAGACCAACTCCGGAGACAATATATCCCAGAAATGGAATCTGGGGCAACTCGAATGAACATTTTTCTAACTTGCAGAATAATGAATTTTTCCGGAGTCTGGAAAGGACCTCTGCCACATGTTGATGATGTGAAGGCAGGTCCTGCGAAAAGATCAATATGTCGTCCAGATAGACGACGACACAAACATATAACAAGTCCCGTAAGATCTCATTAATGAAACACTGGAAAACAGCGGGGGCGTTACATAACCCGAAGGGCATTACTAAATATTCATAATGCCCGTCTCTGGTGTTGAAAGCTGTCTTCCATTCGTCACCGGACCTGATTCAAATTAAATTGTAGGCACCACGAAGATCCAACTTGGTAAAGATCCGGGCTCCCTTGATACGATCAAATAACTCAGTAATTAATGGAATGGGATACCGATTTTTGATAGTTATGGCAATAAGTCCACGGAAATCTATGCAAGGACGTAATGACCCATCCTTTTTTACGAAGAAAAACCCTGCTCCAGCGGGAGAGGTAGAAGGTCGAATAAATCCTCGCTGGAGATTCTCTTTGATGTACTCAGATGTACCTTGAGTTTCAGGTAACGAAAGTGGATACACACAACCCCTGGGAGGAGTCTTGCCAGGTTGAAGATCAATCGGACAGTCCCACGAACGATGAGGAGGAAGACGTTCAGACTGAATTTTATCAAATACATCGGCAAAAGAAGCATACTGAGGAGGAAGTCCCGGTGAACAAGGTGAAATGGAGGATTGCTGTATTTTGAGAGGGACGACTTGAGAGAGGCAACGATGATGACATTCAGGCCCCCAAGACGTAACTTGAGGAGTGTGCCAGTCAATCTGGGGAGAATGACGTTGAAGCCATGGAAGGCCTAATACAATCGGACTGGTAGTAACAGGAATAATTAAAAATGAAATTTCTTCCTGATGTAATACACCAATTTGAAGGGTTACTGGAGACGTACTCTGGGTGATGAGACTATTAATTATGCGTGATCCATCGATAGCAGTCACAGTAATAAGTATTTTCAAAGTAATCACTGGTAGGGACCATTGATTCACAAGGGATTTAGAAATAAAATTTCCTGCAGCTCCAGAGTCAATAAGTGCTTGGGACTTGAACGATTTGGTAGCAAAGGAAACCGTAACATCAAAAGCACAAACTTTTAATTTCGTAGAACATGGAGAGGACTCCAGGGACCCTAACTTTACCTCTCCAGAACTGGTTAGGGCCTGGCATTTCCCGATTTTTTAGGGCATGAATTGAGCATATGAGTAGAATCAGCACAATAGATACAAAGTCCTTTTTTTACTCTTCGGTCCCTCTCCTCTGAAGTTAATTTGGAGCGACCTATCTCCATGGGTATCACCGGAGATGAAACTGGGCGAACTTGAGGACTTGAGCGAAGAGGTGCTTTAAATGAAGTTGTTTTTTCAGACTCTCTTTCACAAAATCTCATGTCTACACGGTGGCAAAGAGAAATCAAATCTTCTAGAGAAGTAGGTAATTCTTGAGTAGTCAGTGCATCTTTAATTTTATCAGAAAGCCCCTGCCAGAAGGCGGCAATTAACGCTTCAGTGTTCCACTGAAGTTCAGAGGCTAATATCCGAAATTGAATGACGTACTGGCCTACAGTACGAGAACCCTGACGTAGACGGAGGATGCTGGATGCAGCGGAAATAACACGACCAGGTTCATCAAATACACTTCGAAACGTGGAAATAAATTTGGCACTATCTTGTAATAATGGATCATTTCTTTCTCACAAAGGGGAAGCCCCTGCGAGAGCTTGTCCGGAAAACAAGGAAATGAGATAGGCCACTCTGGAACGATGAGTAGAGAAATTGTGAGGTTGAAGCTCAAAATGAACTGAGCATTGATTTAGAAAACCCCTGCATGTTTTGGGGTCTTCATCATATTTTGAAGGAGTAGGCAGGTGTAGCGTGGAAGCAGTAGACACCTGGGATGGCACTGGGGAAACGGAGGAAGGCACAGGAGCATCAACAGTAGCTGTGATATTTTGCGCAGACGTTCTTTGGGAGGCTAACGCCTGGCAACATTGCAGCAATTGTTGTTGGCGAACATCCTGTTGTTCAATACGGGTAACCAGATACTGCAGCATCTTTTTAGCTGTAGGTTCCACTCCTGGGTCTGTCATGACCTGATCTTACTGTCACGGGCACTAGGAGTCTTTGCCCAGGATATCACCAGATGATGTTCTTACCAGAGTAATATGGCTGGTACTATGGTTCTCTGGTAGCAGGGTGACAACGGAACAGGAGAATATCAGCAGATGGTGAGAGAATGCTCAAGGAAAGTCTATGACTAGCAGCAACTGGTAATGAGTAGATGTATGTACACGAGGAACCAGATGGACAAGTAAACGTGAGGAGAGTCAGTGGTCTGCGTACAGCAAGTTGTACCACTGCTATAGTGAGGAGGAATGTCCAGGAATAGTGAGGAGGTAGTGAGAGTCAGTGGTCTGCGTATAGCAAGTTGTACCACTGTCTATAGTGAAGGAATGGATTCCAGGTGCAAGTAGGTAACGGGGAAGTCAGTGGTCTGCGTACAGCAAGTTGTACCACTGCTTATGTGAGAGGATACTAGAAACTGGTGTCACAGGGAAACAGGAGTCAGTGGTCTGCGTCAGCAAGTTGTACCACTGCTATATATATGTGAGGAGGGGCACGAGGAGATGAATGTAATGCAGAGGATACACGAGCCACACAGAACTTGATCCCACGATGATATCCACAATACAATAATAACTGACAAGCGCTGCTTGAAGTATACAAAGTCACTATAGCGACCAAGGTAATAGGAAACAAAGTCAATAGTAACAATAGCTTCAGTGGATAGTAGACTCCGGAGATGAACACAACACAGTCCAGACGGATATGCAATACAAAAGCAAAGTCAATGGAAAGGGGGAGAGACCACTGGTGGATGGAAGCGGTAATCAGGTTGGTGCCGCGCACGGCAGGTAACCAGTATCAACGGAGCAATACTCAGGAAGCAGTAGTAAGTAAAACTGTAAACATGATGAACACGGGAGAGTTGAGGCTGTCTGGTATCCGGCAGTAGTAGCGGAGGCAGCGGAGGGAAGACACGCTGAACACGGGAGAGTAGAGGCGGTCTGGAATCCGGTAGTAGTAGCGAAGGCAGAGGAGGGGAGACACGCTGAACACAGGAGAGTAGAGACGGTCTGGAACCCTGCAGTAGTAACGGAGGCAGCGGAGAGCAGACACGCTGAACACAGGAGAGTTGAGGCGGAATGGAGTCCGGCAGCAGAAGCAGATAGGAATCAGCTGAGTGCAGGCACGATGAACACAGGAGAGTTGAAGTGGTCTGGAAACCACAATCGAAGTAAACAGGAATCAGCTGGAGCTGAATACACGAGGAAACACAGGAACACCTTCAGAGGCTCATGGGGAATGAGACTCCAAGATCAGGCAACCAGGTAATGATCACAGGTGGTTTAAATTGGGAGGGTTGCCTGATCATCCAATCAATTAAAAGCAACAGGTACTGAAGGTTTAATAAGGGCTGCACATGCGCAGAGCCTCAGGATGGCGGACGGCCACGGTTCCTGAACACAGGAGAAATGGCACTCACAGTCCGGTGAGTGACACCCATGATATCAGGGGCGATGTAACATTTCTCGGCGCCCTAAGCAACGAGTATCTAATTAATGGATAATTTCACCCAAAACTTGGTGGAATTGCATGAGATTTGTAAAATAACAAAATGTCACTTACCTGTGCTTCCCAAATCTTTGATCCGGAGGGTCCCACAATACCCTCTCTCCTGCTCAGAACGGGCTTCTATTACACCCCCGTCAACATCCCTCCCTGTGAGCTTTGCAGTTATCCAAAAGTGACATATTCTTGTTTCACATTTTCCACCTAATTCCATCTAAAGCTAAAAACATATATAAGACAATGGAACCATTTATCTGCTAGTTCGCCATCTGCCGCAACACACAGGTGCTACGTGCACCATGCTCTCAGATAAGCCAGGTACTTTCCTCCGTGTCAGTGATGGACACCTGAGAGATCGCTAAACACAGCTCATAACATTTAATTATACTTATGATGCTACTGGTAACATACCGTAAATGAGGACAGATTATATCTATTGTCTGGTGTATCATCTGACATCTGAATCTTTCCATTAGGAGAATAATCCGGCTTAAAGTACATTGTAACATCATGTATCACTGAACCGTTCTATGTTATATAATCAGAGTCAGACCAGGTACAGGAGGATAGAAGTCTAAGCCTTGTTTCTATTTCACAAATCTGACAGCTGTGATTGGTTCCACCTAACCTGATATCAGTGAGGTAACGAGATGTTTATAAATATATATACTGGTAGATTGGTACTTGTGCACGCAGGTGGAGGGTGTATTACATCACTGATGTTGGTGCTGGCAGTATGTTATGCCGCATATTGTGTTACATTATATTTATTACTTATTGATACGTATCTATGATTCTTCTGGCTGGGAAGGAGCAGTTCTATATGTATCGCAGAACACCTGCCTGGGAGTACAACAATCCTAAAATTTTTAGTATTTCCTCTAGATGGGACGTGGTGATATTTTGGGGATTTTGAATTCTGTGGAGGGGCAGAGCACCGCACCCTGGCAGCTATACATAATTCTAATTGTAGCAGGGTAAATTATTCAGAAATTAGTTTGTTAAAATGTATATAACAGCAATGTAGATATCATGATAAACCCCAAGGAGATCTAGGGGTAAATGTATCAAGCTGAGAGTTTTTTGGTGGGCTTGAAAAGTGTAGATGTTACTATAGCAACCAATCAGATTCTAGCTATCATTCTGTAGAATGTTCTAAATAAATGATAGCTAGAATCTGATTGGTTTTTCAAACCCGCTGGAAAACTCTCAGCTTGATACATTTACCCCCTAGGCTAGAACTTTTTGTATACAGCAGAAAACCAGTTGCTTTAGACGACTGGAACCCTTCCTCAGCCTCTCTGTGACCTCCGGTGGACCGACTCTCGGTTGTGAAAGATGACTATCCTGGCTTTGGCTTCTCTGCTGTGCTTGAGTGTCCAGTTTGGTTCCAACTCTTTGGCTGCGTCCCTGACTATCCCTCTGGTCTACCCTTTGGTCTCCAGTGACTGCGATGATTCCCGTCTATCATCCATCGGCAGCAGTTTGGTGACATCAGGGCTGTTTCATTAGGCCCTAATAGATAGTGGGTGCCTTAATGGGGAGCAATGGGTCCAGTGTGCCAAGTGTAGTATTTATACCTTATTTTTCATTTATTATACTCTTATGTAACACTCTCCTTTCCGTATCTTATTATTTTATTTTATACTATAAAAACTTCTGACTTACTTTTCCCTACTCTCATGGCAGCAAATGTTATAGACCATGATCAGCACGTCTTACCAGCCCCATGGAATCAGCCTATAATTCAGCTTTTATATGTCCAGCATATAATACAACTAAGTGTCTAGTATACAGTGTAGCCCCAACCCCAGTTGGCAGTACAAACCAATTTTAAGTACCTTCAGCAGCCTCCCAAATCAAATATAGGATATAGTTCATTCCCATAGCAGTACTGTGATGTGGCCATCATTGTACTCACCACCCATTAGTATCTCCATTCAGTGGTACATTACTCACAACAAGCCACGCTGTTATTGGCTGTGCCGAGTTTGGGAACAGACCGCAAGTTACAATGGCCGACAAGACCACAAATGGGCTTTTCACAAAATATGGAGGAAGATGGTAGGTAGAAGCCAACTGTGTATTATATGGATATTAGAGGTCTACAAGGAGTTCTGTGAACACATAAAGCACAAGGCTGTTTTTATATATGTCACAGAAATAACAGGTGTCCTAATGTTCATATAATATATAGTAGGTGCCTTTAAATGTTTATATAATATACAGTATGTGACTTGTAAAGTCTATATAATATATAGTAGGTGACTTATAATGTCTATATAATATACAGTAGGTGACTTGTAATGTCTATATAATATACAGTAGATAACTTGTAATGTCCATTTAATATATACTAGGTGAATCCTAATGTCCATGTTATAAACAGTAGATGACTTGTAATGTCCATATAATATATAGTAGGTGACTTCTAATGTCCATATAATATACAGTAGGGGCAGGAATATGATTCCTTGTAATACACAAACTTTCCAAATGAACAGTACAGTGATAACATCAGATATTATCTACAGGCATTTATACATAAACATCACTTATGTAGTACAATAATAATCATAATACTTAATCACTGAAATATGTAAAACAAAAAGGAGTTTCATGTCAGAGCTGAAATCCTGTCGTGAATATAAGTTGGACTAAAGTCATCTGAATTGTATATTACATCCCGAGTGGAGCTGGAAGTAGCTTGTTGAGCATTGCACCGATACAGTCCTGGTAAACAGTAACGGTTCCAGCCGTAACCATGAGCTGTCACACCTGTAAGCTGGACCATGACTAGTGAGAGCCGTGTTTTCTCCGTTCATCTTGTAGTATCTAAGCACATGTGACAATGGGAGGAATTGAACATACATGGAACTGATCAATCAAGGCCGCATACTGAGCGTAATGTGCGTTTGTTTTACAACGCACGTAAATCGGCTCTGCGTGCTCTGCAATGCAACAAGGAACGGATGTGAAGATACCTGCACTGATCAATACGGGTGTAGGTCTGCTGTGCTTTACTACACAATACACTGCAGGGTACGTCCAATACCTACGTGGAATATACATTCGCAAAAGAATGCACATAAAAGAAAACACTATTCAATTATTGTCACCTGTTAATAATACAGACATTAACGATAAAACAGCAAAAAATTAAGAAAATGCTTTTGCTATTATTCCCCCCGCCCCCCAAAATAGATTTATTAGAATGTTGTTAATGTCTACCGAACATAAAATACATTTTTACTGCTGCTGTCATCACTACTGATCAGGACTTAGACTAGCCCTGTAGCTGGAGCAAGAGATACGGCAGAAAAACAAGTGACTTTGAGAATCCCAGGGCATGATTCGGATGTGGCTGTGTGCGCTTGAGCTTGGCACACCCTAACTGTACATTGACTGTGGCCAAACGTCCCATCTGCAATGTTCACTCCCTGACATTGTAGGCTGTAGCAAGTGTCCTTTGCACTTGAAGACGGGGCGGACATGGCTGCGTTTATTGGCGTATGTCACATGTTCTGGCCATGCGTAAAGTGATTTTACTTATGATACACTCAAAATCGGCAGATGCTTGATGGATCAGGCTGAACTATCTAAGCACATGACACAATGGGAGGAATTAACCATACCTGTGTGTACACAGCTCTGAGTTAACAGCTCTGACTGCCAAAATCCATTCTACTGAGAGAATCAGATTACAGAAGGAAAGAGAACAGTGACTGCTTGGTCAGTGTCTTTTCAAACTCACTTGATAATGGTGGTCCTAAACTTGAAATATGTTGTGGAGGAGTAAAACCGTGGCCCGTCACCTTCCTTGGACAGTCAGTGCAGCTCTGCTTAGCCAGTAGTTGCTCCGCACATTCCATATTCCATCAGGTTAGCATATACTCTCAAAGGCTTCAAGCGTGCCCTTAAGACTCATTTCTCTATTCAAGTCTATCAGTCCTCCTAACTCCCTTGTCCCGGCTCTCTCCCCCAGTTAGTACCACCCTATTTGTGTCTCCCCATTTCCTTTAGGATGTAAGCTCTCAAGGCCCTCTTTATTTGTGTGCTTCTTCTACTATTCCATCACCCCCTGTACCTCTTGGCCTGCTTCCCTAGCCCTGTTTTCTTAAGCTTCGGCCTACTTCTCGCTGATTTCTACCATCACTTTCACACATTGTCCAAAAAATAATTTGGTTTGCTAATCATTTGATTTGATAATTTGATTTGCATTACCATGTTGTGTGTGTGTATATATTTTTGCTCTTCATTTTATGTTCTTTCTGTATCATGTTGTCATGGGTCACTGTTTTCTGTAAATGTCATGTACGGCGCTGAGGACCCTTTGTGGCGCCTTATAAATTAAAGATAATGATAATAATATTGCTGTGAAAGTCCATTCTTCAAATCACTGACTTTACCTGTGTATCCATTATACTTTAAAAGAAAATTATAATCAGCAAAACGTTTCTATTTTACATAGGGGCCATTTTAATTTTCCCCATAGGGGTGCGATGCAAAGTCCGCAATGTTCTGGTACCATTGTGCCCGGGAATGAGCGCAGCTGAACATGGCGGTGGTGTTCGGGGATCACCGCTGAGGATTGAATCGGCCCTATAGAATTTTCTTTTCTCTCAATACATTTAGAGGCTTCATCATTGCAGCTCTAATTGTGGATGGTGAAAGGTACCATCACTTGCCCTGAGACAGGACACTAGCGGTCATCTGTAATTTATCTGCAATGTTGAAATAAATGTCCTTTAAACTTTATGTTCTTCTACACATCACATGCTCAAAGCAATCTCCCTAAACTCTGAATCGGGTCTTATTCTCTTTATGTTACTGGGAGGAAATTGTGTAGCAGTGCCAAATCTTTAGACGCACACAAACCATCAAATAAATGTTCATCTGATTGGCTATGTTTAGGATATGCTTTCTGTTTATACTTTGGGAATGTCTGCTGAATCTTCCTCCAGGAAAGGCACAATTAGCAGATCTAGTAACCTTTTCATTCATAATAGATGAGTTTCAGGGACATGATCCCTCTACCTCACCTTGTTCTTTTTGTAATAACCCTTTATTGTGCCACTTATGTGTGCTTGTAAGCCAGGTCAAAAGATGCCAGGCTTTCCCTTTGTTAATTACACTTCAACTTCTTTCAGAAATGCTTCATTTTATTTAGTTCTTTATTTTATTCTTTGTTTGTTTTGTTTTACATTTTAACTGCAATATGGCAGGCAACCTTGGCCAACTGGCTCTAAAATTGCATCATGTTGCCCAATAACAATTCAATGGGGTCGTTATCGGGCTTATTCGAAAATACGGTCTGAAGACCTGTCAACGTAGTTTATAGAACGTGCGAACAGGCCACCATGTTGCTAGATTTGATGTGGCCACTTGGTTCAAACTTTGAATTACTGGATGATCTTCAATGTAACCACCCAGGAGTCTGCCCAATTGGACTTAGGACATGTGTGAGCAACCCTTTTTCTCCACAGGCTTCAAGAAAGGCAAGACGCACACACTTTTATGTTTCCTCCAAGAGGGGGTGTCCCAAACACAGTTTTGCTGCTTTTGAGTATGAATTATCTACACCTGATCTTAGATTATATACACTATATGGACAAAAGTATTCGGACGCTTGACCATTATACCAATAGGGACTGTAATGACATTGTATTCTGATACGCATACTTTAATATGGAGTTGGTCACCATTTTGCAGCGATAACAGCTTCCACTTTTCTTGGAAGGTTTACACAAGATGTTGGAGTGTTTCTGTGGAAATTTGTGGCCATTCATTCTGTAGAGCATTTATGAGGTCAGGCACTGATGTTAGACGAGAAGGCCTGGCTCGCAATCTCCATTCCAGTTCATCCGAAAGGTGTTTGATGGGGTTGAGGTCAGGGCTCTGTGAGGGCCAGTCAAGTTCTTCCACACCGAACTCATCAAACCATGTCTTTGTAGTCCTTGCTTTGTGCTCTGGGGCACAGTCATGTTGGAATAGAATAGAGCCTTCCCCAAACTGTTGCCACAAAGTTGGAAGCATTGTCCAAAATAACTTGGTATGCTGAAGCATTAAGATTGCCCTTCACTGGAGATAAGGGTCCTAGCCAAAACCCTGAAAAACAGTCCCATACCATTATCCCTCCTCCACCAAATTTAAAGGTGGCATAATGCAGTCAGGCTGGCAACATTCTCCCGGCATCCGCCAAGCCCAGATTCGCCCACAGTGTTGGTGTGCTTTACACCACTCCATCCAACGCTTGACTTTGGACTTGGTGATGTAAGGCTTGCATGCAGCTGCTCGGCTATGGAAACCCATTCCATTAAGATCCCGCCTCGCAGTTTATGTGGTTACAATAATGCCAGTGGAAGTTCAGAACTCTTCAGCTATGGAATCAACAGAGCGTTGGCGACTTTTACGCACCATGCACCTTAGCAGTCGCTGACCCCGCTCTGTGATTTTACGTGGTCTTCTGCTTCACGACTCAGTTACTGTTGTTCCTAAATACTTCCACTTTATAATAATATCACTTACAGTTGACTGTGGAATTTCCAGCAGGGATGAAATTTCATGAACCATCTTATTGCAAAGGTGGCATCGTATCACAGTACCACGCTTGAAGTCACTGAGCTCTTCAGAACGACCCATTTTGTATCACAAATATTTGCAAATGAAGACTGCACGGCTAGGTGCTTGATTTTATACACCTCTGGCAACGGGTCTGATTGAAACACCTCAATTCAATAATTAACAGGTGTGGCCAAATACTTTTGTCCATATAGTGTATATACCTACCATTTACACATCACTAGTGCAAAAATCTGAATTACAACCTGCTACAGGCCTGCACTTTTAAATCTTGCTTATCTTTGTACAAAATATGTCCTTATTCATTAAGTGCCACAAAAGGTAACGCAGCACCTTAAAAAGCAAATATAAAAACAAACATTTGTTTTTATTAAAAATCCATTCATGTACATACATGATTGTTATGTATATTATTGTTCCTTTATTTATGACTTTAATTGTTATAGAAAGTGTTCTGTGCTTTCCAACTACCTTATGTTTAAATGACAAACTACTGCAATCAAGAACAATGGAATTTTCGTATCCAGGAACACAGCAACTGTTGCAACATTGGAGACTTAACATTGAACTGCTGATCGGCTACGAGTGTCTTTGTGTGTATGTGTGTGTGTGAACTGTCAGGCTGTGCCCAGCTCCTCACTGTACACAGCAAGTTGGCCACTCCCTTGGGTATAGTTTACACTCAGCAAACTGCACTTTTCTGCACATTGATCTCTGCTGCTCAGGAGGAAGGAGCTGCTGGTGAATGATTACTTGGTACCACCTCACGGTTCTTGGAAAATTCAACTTATATTGTGTATCTGGAATCTTCGTTGTCAATCACAGTGTGAGTTTCAGAGAAGACTTGTCATTTTCATCCCACACTTGCCAGCAGTTTAGGATCTGTGAACGACAGCTGGACACTGACCACCCATAGCGTCAACCATGCAAGAAGCTGAGCAACTGTATGAAAATGTTCTACCCTCAGACTGGATTAATGATGAGAGATTCTATTCCATCCCAAGCAGCCCAGACAGTATGGACTTGACTCCCAAGGGACCTCTAAGCACTGCATCATCGACACCATCTTCGCAGGTCGGGAGAGAAGATTTATATGGGGTCAAGGAAAATGGCCCCACAAAACAACCCAACTTGCACTTAGACATTGGCAAAAGTCAACTGAACCACGGGGGATCACTGTCACCTGTTTCTACAACCCCGACATCTCCAACTCCAAAATCACCATATTTACCAACTAACCATCACTCCTCTTCATATCCTACAACTCCCACCTCTCCACGGGAGTATATCCCACCCCATGGTCTCCACACCCGTGTCCTGGACCCAAGTGGGCAAATGAACAACAACAGCCGAGATGAGGACGAATTGGACAGTGGGGAACCAGAAGCCGACATATCGGTCTACATCAAGGTAGCTAAAATACATTTACATGAGCTACGAGATGCTCAGTTAACGGCATCTATGAGAGTGGAGTAAAGAGAACTGGGGGTATATTTACTAAACTGCGGGTTTGAAAAAGTGGTGATGTTTCCTATAGCAACCAATCAGATTCTAGCTGTCATTTTGTAGAATGTACTAAATAATTGATAGCTAGAATCTGATTGGTTGCTATAGGCAACATCTCCACTTTTTCAAACCCGCAGTCAATAGTCAAAAGAAATGTTGAGTGTTCTATAATCCTAACTGTAGAATTCTCAGTTCCATTTGTTACTCCAGTTTTTCGTTACTCCACCTTTTATATATGGCCCCAGTGAGTTTATAATTGCAGATAATCTATCCAAGATCTACCAGTGCTAAAGTGGAGGAAAAAAACACCTTCAATTTCCTCAAAACTGCGTCATATTTATCTATGGGATTACTTTGTACCTGCTGTTCCCAAATGTTATTTAACTATAATACCTTGTATTGTATTATGAATGGCATATGTGTTATTGCAACTTGTAGGACACTGACATGTTTTGATCTCCTGCCAGCCGCCTCTTGGTCATTCAACATATTGGGGCTGATGTTGGGTTAAGAGCAAAGCAAAAAAAAAAATGGAGCAAATTTGCTCCTGGATGTACCATGCTGCAATGCAAAGGGAGCAAATGCAGTTATTGCTCTTTCCATGCCGTGGATATATTGGCTGCCCTGGCATGTAGCACACAAATACTGCACAGCTTTATTTTAACAATACATAGTTGAGCTAGTACACGTCCCTCCCTGCCACTCTTACATGACTCCATGAAACCGTTAGTGTGCTCCCCTTTAAATGCAGTGACATTGGGCAGACTAAATATTTATGGGGTGCATTCCGCATTTTAGGTGTATTTACCTTTAGTGATTATCTTGTACATAGCAGTATGTCAGTGGCACCCAACTGTCACTTTAGCTGGCATCTGTGGTGTGAGCCATTGTTCTGGAACCCCAAGTTCCCAATAGATTGTCATGTCTGGAGACCTCCAAAATATATTCTCAACCCACAGGCTCTGCATCTCTGCATTATGCATCAAATTATTGGCATCTGCAGGGTTATTCGTAGGTAATGGCACCAGTCTAAGTCTCAAATATAATGCAATAGGCTATTTATAAGCTATTGTTTTTAAATTAATTGTAAATATAAAGATACTATTGGTAATGATGTCAGTATATTAACATAATTATTTAAAATTGCATTTTGAACTAATGTATTGCAACTATTTAATATGTTATACTTAAACTGTTAAGTCTGTAATACTATATTAAACATAAATGTCCTAGTTTATTAGTGTAACTTGTAGCTTTATATTGTGTGTATGCCTGGTAAGAGAGACTACAAATCCGATGAGCTTGGTTATGACCCCTGAACATCGGACAAGGGTGGTTTGTGCTCTCTAATTGATCAAATCAAGAATAAAAGTACATGAAGGTTCGTTGTAACATTGGGACAAAGTTTGGTTAACGATCATATTGGACATTATTGTGCTTTGGCAAGAGCAAGACCAGTGTTTTGCATCTGTGTAACTTCTTGTCTGTATATATGTAAATAGGCAAACACCTATAACTGACACAATGTTGTTAGATATTGATTGTTTATACATCATTATAACTTAGCAAAGAACTCTTCCTAAGCTTAAAATGTATTATTGGTTTGAGATTACTATATTATGCTAAATTACAGAGTTTTACTTCCTTGGGGATTCCAATGTCTCCGGCAGACTATGGTTGTTCTGTTGAGGATACTAATTCCCTATGAACTTCTCATTCATATGATTTGACAATATTGCTGTTTGTCTGGAAAAGCGATGGGCACCAGGCGGCCCTCCGTGTTGTAACCTGCAGCCCTCAGCTCCTTCTTCCTTTATAGTCAGATGTGTTTATTACAGCTTGTAATACTTGTTTAAATGTCTGCTGAATTTGTTGTTACAGATAGGTGTCTCTTTCTTTGCATAACTTTAATGTATTACTGAGATTAGGGTGATGTGAGGCTCCTTTGAAAGGTAGAGGCCCATCCCTGAGGTGTATCAGGTTGCCTATGACTGATTTAGGGCCTGTGTTTCTGCTGAAAGTGAGCCTGGCCCCATACAACCCTACCCACCAATACTCACTTGATGCTGAATCTGAGACTAATATAAGAGCTGATTGGTTAGTATTCTAGTATTTACTCACAATGGGAACATTTGGTTAAATGAAGAGTAAAGACAGCTTCCCTGTCCGTTCTGTGGCATGGCAGGAAAAAGGCAGCGATGCTGTCTTGGCGGTCGCAGTAGCTGTATAGAGATCAGCACCGTGCCATTAGCGGTATCGAGAGACTCATCAGATTAGGAGAATGCCGAACCCCAAGTAAATAAAACTCTATAGTTTCCCTTAACATAGGGAACTCCACCCAACATATTACATTTTGGGTGAGTACTTATTTAGATAGAACAGGCTATTTAATGGTGATATAGGCTTAACTAATTCCACAAAATCCAGTACTAAGTGAAGTTTACATGATTAAATTTAAGATTTTACTTATCTGGGGTGCGTCATTGAAAAAACAGAACAGTAATCTATGGTCTTCCCATGAATAAGACTAGGTAATGCCATTGACTACTGCTCTGCCAGTAAATCAAGCGTAAGTAATAATATACAGCGCGGCGACTGTTAGAGACCTCATGGACCCGAAGGGGTTAGATGGACGATGCATGACGGTAAGTAAGACCCAAGATTTAACCTTTAACTTTCTTCAATCTTTTTATATTGTCGGCATTGTTTAAAACTAACACTCTATTTAAAACATTGAGTATATCTTGTCCGAAAGAAGAAGAGGTCCTGACTCCTGCAATTTCCTCCATCCCATCTCATCAGCGCAATTATGATTATACTCATAGTTTATTAATATGGTGCAACAGAATCTGCAGCAACATACAAAAAATTAAATATAAATACAACAAAATACAAATAAGTAAGGGGCCAGAGTGACAATAGCTAGTAACAATTAGTACAAGAAACAATAGAGAGAGAAAAACTACATTAGAAGACACAACTAGAACAAAGGGAACCTTACAAAGAGTACAAGGAGATAGGGGGTGGAGAGAGTCCAAACTCACAAGAGCTAACATTCAAGAGGAGCAGGGAAGCAAATGGAGACAATAGGGATGGAGGGAAAGAAGTGGATGGGACATGAGGAGGTAATTGAAGATTGGATGTTGGGGGAAAGTCTGGTCAGGCAGGGCAAAGGTGGGGAGCAAAGCAGGAGTGTGAGGTGGTGACAGGAGGGCAGGATAGGTGAAGGTCATTGACAGAACCCAGTGATGACTTTATCATATACACATATAACCAATGGGCACTATTTTCCCAAATTCAGTGAGGTGATGTAATCCCATTCATTCATTAACTACTATGATAGCAGGAAAACTATTCTAATTTTTCACTTTTTTTGTACAGATTCTATAGAGTTGCAAAAGCTAAGATTGATCCCCACTACGCTAATCATTAAATGTAACGCAAAATTTAAACCCTCCTAGTGACCAGAAGTTTGCTTTTGCAAGTGGGATGTTGTGTAACATATCATAGGCAAACCGAGGGGGTTTCCTAGTGCCTGGAAACCCCCATCCAAGCCTGGAGCACTGTATAATTCAGGTAGCTGGACCCTGCCCCCGCTTCACACAGTTCTGCTCGAAAAGAGAGAGCTGCATGCACCTAACAGTAGTGCACACAGCATTGCCCATGTATATTATGGAGATAGGGAGAGTTGGAGAGCAGCCAAGCACTCTCTAAAATTATAGCTACGGCCCCATGCATGCTGGTCACGCCCACTGGCGGCGTGGTGTGGAAACCCCCCTCTGCAAACCCTGCGTTTGCCCCTGCCTAATAGTTTTGACCATATGAAACTTCTTCTTGTTCCTATGGCATTGATTTAGTGTGTTATAACAATTGTGTTTTTTCACCAATTATATATTTCTGTCTTCAGTCATCCATCCTCACCTACACTTTAACCAGCAAGGAACTTATCTGTGAATTCGAAAAAAGAAAACAAGAGAGCGCTCATAGTGTATTATAAAGAGTAATATATAGGATGAGAAAATATGAATATTGCATATTTTTTGATTAATGTATGTGAGCTTATCTGACTTTGCATCCCCTAAAAATATGTCCCTCTTATACCACTGTAAGGTGGTACGCCACAACTTATACTTATATTATATAACGTTATAGCTAGATGATGATCTTGAATTTCTAGAAGGGAATTGATCAGAAAATGATAAAGTGCTTATGTGTGTGAGGAGAAGTTACACTCCTTCTGATGATTGTGATACAACCAGATCAAGGGGGATAGCAGATTCTTACTTGTAAAAAATTGAACTCCAGAAATCAAAATAAGCAAAGCCCTAATGGCTAATAGTGTAGTAATTCAAGTGTCCCATTCATAATATAATGTATTTAAAATATTTGGTATAATGGCTTATCTGTATGAAGGATCGATTAAATCCCTCTGTTGGTGAAATCCTGCACGGAGGTTACTATGGGAAAAGTTATACACAGGGTCGAATTTGTGTGTGGTCAAGATGACATTTTTATTTAAGCACAAGTTAAAACTTTTTCTGGAGCGCCCATCCATTGGTGGTACAGTGTAGTTATGCTCGTGGGTCCGGCTGGTCCTACCCAGAAACCAGAGCTTCGGCCTCAAATGTTGCAGAACAGTCTCAGTGGATACACGGTACAGGAGGCCACCCTACGCGTTCTGCCCTCAGTTGTGTAGTCTCACGTAACTGAGGAAGCATTTATATAATGCAGCATAGTGCATTAACCAGTAATGCACTGTGCGAGTGGCGGTATTGGGTGTGCAGCTAATGCATAGCGTGTTTGGCCCATGCTTACAATAATGGATCAACATTAGGGTAATGGGACAAATGAACTGCAATATATACATATATTATACTAAGTACTATAGAGGTGGCAGTATGAAAAACATAATGGGAATCTAACTAAATGGAATGTGAGATAGTGTTACAATGAAGGCAGTGGGAGAAGCAGCGGTATGACATACCACTCTATACCCCCCACTTCCACCACACCACTGTATATATATATATATATATATATATATATATATATATATATATATATATACATATATATATATATACATATATATATATATATATATATATATATATATATATAATGTAATTGACTGGAAGGTGATAGTGTTACAATATAGGCAGCAGGAGAAGTGGCGGTATGGCATACCACCATATACACAGTGTAAATATATCTACCCAATATGAGGAAGATGCAGTGGGGGATCAGACAGGGACTGATAGAAATATATTAACCATTGAAATTACCTGCAGATTTATTACGGTTGAATAAAGAAACTCAGAACACAAAGATCACTTCTTCAGGAACAGCAACAAGGCTCAGGTCTCTGTATCAGATTGTTTATGTACACTGTGTTTGCCTCTGATTATTTCAAATAAATCTGTATTATCAAGGATTTTGCAAACAATAGACCTGAAATTAGTGATGTTGCAACTCATACAAGTCTTAACTTGCACGTTATCCCCAGCAGCGATATAGATGTGTTCTCTATTTATTACAAACACACCAAGGTCATTCCAATTAAACTCTCGAAAATGAATAAGGGATATTTGTCATTGGCGTAAATAGGACGGGTACTGTAATACAAAATGTAGTATCAAAAGTAAAGGTCAAGGATGATGCAGGGTCTATGGTGATAACATTAATACATCCTACCACCCAGATTACATTACTACTCCTCACCCCCAGGTAACATTAATACACCTCACCCCCACATAACATTAATACACCTGACCTCCAGATAACATTAATACACCCCCCCAATGATAACATTAATACCGCCATCCCTGAAGACACGTAATTATTTGTGAAAAAACTGCTTATGTGTCTGCATCAGCCAGTGTCCAGAGCAGAGGAGAGTGTTGGAGATTAGACGAACAGGTGAAGGAAGATGTGGGGATGAGAAAAGAGATCTATGATCCTTGGCACAGCGCATTGGTGGCTGGTACTGGGGGGAGGGGCCAGCCATTGGGAAGCAGAGCAATAGCGTGGTTGGCTCCCTATAGACTAATGCCATTCCTGACAATCCCCATTACGCGGATCATCACCAAGGCGATCTAGGCCCTGGGGTGTGCCGTGAAGTGTGATCCGGCACTCTAGGTAATGGGATATAGGCTATAATGGTGTATTATACTTCTCAACATTGTCCCTGTGCAAGAATAACCGACTGACGGGATAGCGGTACAGTCCCTTCAGATCAGGCCACCTAAATCAGGACAGTTGGGAGGTAAACAGTATCTTGGGTGCAATAGTGACCGGCTACGTTATGGTGGGGTATGGAGTTAAATACATTGTCACTGCAATATCTAGATGGGATAAGGAATATAAGGGAGGGATACTGTAGTATCTATGATGGAAGAAGTAGTTAAGATTTTCATTACTGTACAGTTTACTCTGCATTAAACTATTTTATCTTTCTATCTAAATAATATATATGCCCACTGCCATGTTTTGGCATAGTTACCAAGGGAGATTGTTCTATCTATGGTGAGACACAAGATTTGGTCATCTCCTCTCATATATTTATAATGTAAATAAGCTATGGTCTTTTCACACATCTCCATATATTTTATAATCCAACTAAAGGGAAATAAAATAAAAGTAAATTCAGCTTGTAACAGGTGATATTGCCTAGTGTTTTATACGAAGGTGACGTTTGAAGAGAAGAGACGGATGTGATTTGATGATGCTGTTTGTGTCAAGTGGGTTGGCCAACCTCAGAGCCTTGTTCATCTTCAGACGTCCCGTTGCGTGCGGTATCTTGTGTGAAATTGGTCTGCACATGCTCAGAAATGGCCTTTACGCCATTGGACACATGTAGGCAACGTACAGTAAGGGAATGCCGAGGTCCAGCGCACGCACATGTGTCCACTTCAAGCTCTGGGCATATCTCATGTACATGGTTTTTAGCTGTATCATTTGCACCAGCTACAGAGCACATGTAAGTGCCGACTGATAGTGGTGACTACACGTGTGCATGCCAGAACATGTGTTTACAACATACTTGCCAACATTTTTTTTTCCTTTTCCGGGAGATGCCGGCTGGGACGTGGGCGTGCAGGGGGCGGGGCTGCGAAATTGCGTCATTTTGGCCCCGCCCCCATGACGGAATGACGCAAATCGCGTCATTTTACAGCGGGTGAATCGCGGCGTTTAAACTAAATTTTTCCCCCTTCCTATCAGGGAGATTGCCACACTCGTCCGGGAGACTCTTGCAAAATGCGGGAGTCTCCCGGACAATCCGGGAGAGTTGGCAAGTATGGTTTACAAGTATGATAAAATATAAAAATGCACTTTATGTACAGTACACATTAAGAATACTTTGATTTATGTCTGTCATGCATATATTTTTGTTAATCATTATAGTATTATGAGTTGCTAATTTATTGTATCATTTTTTTGTGTATGTGTTCTGATGGGGCTTATATTGGACAAATGCATGTGCGTATCCTGTAGTCAGGCATTTACAATATTGAAGCTAATGGACTCACACCTTCATATGTCCTAAGCACTGCTCTATCCACTACCCACACCTTTAACACCGAAAATACTGTAGTTTCACCAGTGATGAATGTGACGTCGGCACCCTACACAAGTCATCCCCAATTCAGTAAACCTTCTAACAGACGATTATACCATTCTCTGTACCATTCTCTAAAATAAGTTTGATATACCACCTAAATAAAGCCTCTCAAACTCTGCAGTCCCTAGGCAGAAGCCTACTATGCCAACTACAAAATCCAGTCCTTACTACAGATTTATAACTTCATATACAATTCTACAACAAGCCTACTTTGTGTTATTTTCCATAATTACATATCACAAGTCTTCATTATCTGTGTGCCATATATGTACCTAAGCCATAGAATGAAGTGAATTAAGATTAGGGTACAATTTGTAGTTTCAGTTTTTTTCACCCTTTAACAGTTTAACTCACAGGTGAATTGTAGATCACTTTAAGGCCATATAGTTATTTTGAATCTATAAACATGTAGAAATACTGTCATTTTGAAACAAATGACATCTGAGTGAGTTTTTTGGGACTTTTATAAAGCAGTTCTTGTTTAATAAATAACTCAACTTTGTAAAGTTTATGAAACTTACATAATCATTTACTTATTCTTCTGCCTTCTACTCCAAAAGAAAATTTCACTTCCACCCTGTAAAATACGGTAAATGAATATTAACAATTGGAATGTTACATTTAAAATGAAGAGTAACAAAATCCATTTAGAAAAAAATAAATAAAAATACTTTGAGAGTGATGATAATGGCCAAATCACTAAAGGAACGTTTTGGTTTTTTAAGACCGTACACATAAATAGTTTTATATTTGCTGTCATTAACTCAAATGGGAGTATGATGTACGACAATCACAATTTGTGAGATTGAGATGAAACTGCATTACTAGAGAAATAAATGAACGACAATAAAAATCACTAATATTTTTTTATTATTTTTTTTTAAATCTCCATAGAGGTTATTTCAAACCACTAATTCATAGTGGAGCGGCAAGAGTTAAACTCTAGAGAAATCAGAATTTTCAATACATAAAATTGTAATAATGTTTTCTGTTTTCTGAACAAGATGGAATCTATTCTGTAATTCGATACTGTATTGTACAAAAAGACCCAATGTTGAGCCCTTCCCTGCCTCATAAACCAGAGAATAGCATATAGATAATTCAAATCTATGTTCATAATTTATGGTTACACTTAGGTAGGATTTATTAAATTATCTGAAAAGGAGAAGAGGCGGTATTGTCCACAGCAACCAATCAGATTCTAGCTATCATGTTCTAGAATGTACCAGATAGCTAGAATCTGATTGGTTGCTGTGGGCAACACCTTCTCTTTTTCTTTTCAGAAGCTTTAGTAAATCTACTCCTTAGATTAACAGCGCAAACAACTGTCTACAACACTTTTCCGATAAGGAATGCTACTTAGATGTGTAGGTAAAACTAAGAGGCATGCTGTCTGAGAAGTGCTTCCGGAACCTCAGGACTTGGGACTCATAGAAAGACTCATCTGCATGTTAGGGGTTAATAACACTTGCAGAGGATCTATCCAGAGAAACAATAGCTACTATTTGACTAATGAGTGAGTTTATAAACACAGTGCCAGTTTACACTGAATTTATGGATTATGCTGCGGTGTTGCTGACCTGGGTGGAGAGATTCAGTGTGCTGGCGTGTCGGTGGCATCTCTGGGGAGTGTGTAGCCGACCCTGAGACAGACAAAGAGGAGATCCAAGCCAGCCACAGACCAAAGGAGGCGAGACAGTCTCTTGAATTGCAATAAATTAATGTAATAGCAGCCAATCCAAAATGAACATTACTCAATGAACAATCAAAAATAAGTTGATTTCTTAGATGACCACAATAATGCAAACTGTGATGTTAAGTACTTTTCCATAAAATATACTATATATCAATAATCACAGTCTTATCAGCCTAAATCTTCAGTATTAAGGATGCAGCACACTTCTTTGATCTTAACAGTCCTACACAGTATGTATTCAGATTCATAGGTCCTTTATTAGTCCTCAGTTGCTTCCTGGGTATCACAGTTCTGTTCTGTTACTGTCAGCAGTCGCGGCGGTGCCCGCGGCCGCCGCGACCCTTCCTGTCCTGCTTGTGACGTCCCGGCCGTCTCCATGACGACCGGGCGTCACTTCCGGTTCCCACGTCGCCTGGGCAACAACCGGGACGCTTCAAGCTCCCTGCCGCCGCTCCCGGCCAACTGTCAAACAGCCGGGCGCGCGCGCGCAGGGCAGTATTAACCCAGCCATCCTTGGCTAATTAATTATGCTGCAGCTTATTTCATTAGTGCAGTTGGGCGCACTAGATCCTATTCGCCCCACTATTATTATTAATTAGTCAGGACCTGGGAAAACTATCAGGGCTTTGCCCTGATTGGCTGTTAGCACTATTTAAGGCAGTGAGGACTGAGCCTCACTGCCGGTTATAGCGTTATGTTCCAGTACTGCTGCCTGCTACTTTGTTCCTGGGTTTGGTGTTTAACCTGAGATTGATTACCCGCGTATGACCATTGCCTGTTCCTGGACTCTGAACCTGTGCTTCTGACCCTGATCTATTGCCTGAACCCGGATTCTGAACCTCTGCTAGTGACCCTGATCTTACGCCTGTCCCTGGATCCCGAACCTGTGCCTGTGACCTTTCTGCCTAGACCTGACATTTCCTCTGGTGCCCTGCCCAGTCCGCTGACATCTGGCCTGTCGCTACTCCGTGTGCAACCTCCTATACCTGTGCACTACCGTGTTAGCATAAACTCATACTACTCTGAGCATAAGACCTGGGGTCATCTGAGTACCTGTGAGCGTAACCAGTCTCTACGGGAAAGGCGGCTGCTAAAGGTGAAGACCTCTTCTACCTGTTCTATGAGTTTATGCCGCACTGGTGGCCATAACAGTTACTAAATAAACTGGAGTTTGGACCCTCACTTCTGAGTCCAGTCTCCATATGTGGCCCAGTATTGCTCCTATGGCTATTAACTCCATGGCTGCTATGTGTGATCTCACAATATTTTCACGTGGCCAGGACTTTTATGCACAATTTATGATCTTTGATAAGCGTAATGTACAAGTGTTTAAGTGTTGTCACTTATCTCTCTGGGAGGTATTTATGATATTCTCAAGGTACTGGATCAGTCTCAGATGACGCCTTGTTCCTTTTGTATCTCTCTGCATTTGTTCTCTTAACATCTCTCATAGACTCCTGTCTCTTCAGCTAATTTTGTCAAATCTCTTTAGTTCTTTCAGCTGATCCTGTCAGCTCTCTTTCCATCTTCAACTATCACCATCTGCTCTGCTGATCATCAGATGATACCCTGGCAGTTCACACAGCAATGTTTAAACTATAACAACTTTATTGCAAAAGGATTTTTAAATTGAACATCTGACATTAGCATTTGTCCTTCAATTACTATCACATTATTTAACACTAGCTGTTGCGGATCCTTGGAGCAGTATTAAACAGACTGACGCTGGAGATATTTTTATATGTATGCGATAGTAATTAGGTTGCCCTGTAGAACTTCGTTGTTACATTAATATGTACAATTATGGTGCATATGTATTGTAACACTGCACCTTACAATATATGATCAGTAAGATCACTTAGCACAAGCATGCAATTATGATCTGTTCAGTTAGTATACACTCGGATACAGGCAGTGTAGCTGTATGTAATATTTATGTTATTGTGTCAAAGTATCTAATCTGTTGACATTTCTCCACACTGTCTGCCACACCCTAAGCATAAATATTTATATGTTACAGCAAAGTATATGGACTTTTGTACCTAGTTGTCACTGTGCAGAGCAGGCAATTAGCTGAAACAATCCAACACATGTCTCTGTTTAATTATTAGTGTCGGACACACAATGCCACAGACTATCGGGAATATTTTATTAAAAATGACAATGGGCAAATTCATCCCACATAACATCTCTTTTTAAATGTACTCAATGTCATCTAAGTGATGGAAGGAATAAATGGATAATTCGTTTTAAATAACAAATGCTATCACAGGCTAACAAGCACTGTAGGTGAGGACGGAAATTGAGTTGTAAAAAATGTGTGTCATTTTGTTGCACTTTCGGTAATACATGCAAGAAAAGTGCATTAAAAATGGTTCAACTAAGATTCAATGGCACCATTCCCACCAGTGTGTTCAAAAATGGTAAAGATATAGAATGCAGCATAGCCTATTTCTCATCTGTTGACAATAGATTATAAAGATTGTATTGTAACTATCGCAATGCATCAATAAAGTGAGTCTACACATGTGGAAGTTTTAATGCATTTTCTCGGAGCACATGTGGTCATAACTTTTATAAAAGATCTGTCTTGTTTTTTTTGTATTTACATTTTACCGTTGTTTCACTTCCTAGTTTCAATGGCCTGTAGTTTCTCACTATGCTGCATTTAAATGCTACAGTGGTCCCTCTTTATAAAACCTCCATTTATCCATTATAAAACCTACTCTCATCCACACAGGTATAGTCTCTGAGCAGTGGTGGATTAAAATGTATTTATCAATTTTAAATGGCAAAATCAGAAGCTAAAATTCTTGGGAGTATTTATAACCTCTCCTTACGAATACTTCTGTCAGGAGAAATTCCCCGCTTAATTATCAAACGAAGAACTAACCTTATTACATGGAAAAATATATCATGTCATGGCTGGGGAGGATAATAGTGATCATAATTAATCTGACTACAAAACTGTTATATCTTTTTCAAACCTTACCTGTCAGAGTTCCAAACACGATATTTAAGGAACTACATTCAAGGTGTTGCCCATAGCAACCAATCAAATTATAGCTATCATTTATTTAGTCCACTGTAGAAATTGATAGATAGAACCTGATTGGTTGCTATGGGCAATACCTCCACTTTCCTTTATTAGTAAATCTTCCCCCCAGAACTCTTCTGTCTATATACAGATGCGGAGTCCTAACATTGCCCCCTTGAAACCGGCAATGTGACGAGAATCACACTGCCGGCATTTTCTGCTATCGCCATGCGGCGTGTCTCAGAGTTGAGGACATAGAGGCACAGTTTTCCACATTTGGTGGACTTGCCCTTGTATAATCCTTTTCTGGGACAAAGTCCATTCAATTATTAACTGGATGTCTGAGAAGCCAATACTCAAAGATCCCTGGACCTTGTTACTCCCCCGTCCCTCACAAGATGTGAGTAGCGAAACTAACAAACTGACCTCCCATATTCTTATAGCTGCAAAATCATTAATAGCTAAAAACTTTAAACCTCAGCATGGTGGCTAAGTGGTTAGCACTTCTGCCTCACAGCGCTAGGGTCTTGAGTTCAATTCCCGACCATGGCCTTATCTGTGTGGAGTTTGTATGTTCTTTCTCCCCGTGTTTGTGTGGGTTTCCTCTCACACTCCAAAAAAAACATACTAGTAGGTTAATTGGCTACTATCAAAATTGACCCTAGTCTCTCTGTGTGTGTCTGTCTGTGTGTTAGGGAATTTAGACTGTAAGCTCCAATGGGGCAGGGACTGATGTGAGTGAGTTCTCTGCACAGCGCTGCGGAATCAGTTTAAATATATGGTGATGGTGATGATGATGAAACCTCAGGAACCCCCCTCTATTCCAGCTCTCAAAAACTTAATCTGGCATATTGCATGCATGGAGAACATACTACATACATGACAAACTTTTGATGCTACATAGGCCCCTTGGTACTATAGGGAGAGAGTGAGATGTCCACCTTCTGCAAGGGCCCCGATGATCTCTCGAGCTTTTGACACAAATACATTTTATTGACAACAAAATACAATTTGTTGTCTTATCTGGGTGTCACTCACCGGACCGTGAGTGCCTCTTCCCGGACATTTAGGAACCGTGGCCGTCCTCCATCCTGAGGGTCTGCGCATGCGCAGCCCTTTCCATACCTCCAGTGTATGTTCCTTTAACTAAATTGGCAGATCAGGCAACCTCCCTATATTAAGCACCTGTGATCAACACCACGTTGCCTGATCTTGGAGTCTCATTCCCCATGAGTCTCTGAAGGTGTTCCTGTGTTTCCTCGTGTTTTCAGCGCTGCTGATTCCTGTGGTTTCCAAACCACTTCTACCTCTGTGGTTTCCAAACCACTTCTACTACTGTGGTCCCCATACCACTTCTACCATCAAGTTCATCATCAAGACTGTGAGCTGATTCCTATCCGCTGCCTCCGTGCACTACAGTCTTCTATACCACTTCAACTCTATCTCATATCATTGTGACTGTGAGCTGATTCCTATCCGCTGCCTCCGTGCACTTCAGCCACTCTCCACATCTACTCACCTGTTCATCATCAAGACTGTGAGCTGATTCCTATCCGCTGCCTCCGTGCACTACAGTCTTTTATACCACTTCAACTCTATCTCATATCATTGTGACTGTGAGCTGATTCCTATCCGCTGCCTCCGTGCACTACAGTCTTCAACCTGCAACTCGTCTGTGTTTCATCATCGTGACTGCTAGCTGATTCCTATCCGCTGCCTCCGTGCACTACAGTCTTCAACCTGCAACCCGTCTGTATTTCATCGTGACTGTTTGGCTGATTCCTATCCGCTGCCCCTGTGCGCTTCAGTCTTCAGTCATTGTCAACTCTCCCGTGTTTCCTTGAGTCTGCTGCCACTATTGCTACCCGCTACTCTCCGTGACCAACTGTTCCAGTTCAACTCTGCTCCGGTGTCCCATCGTTACTGCACCTACTGGTTGCTATTGGCTACCTCCGTGTTCCCGCAGAGACCCGCTGCTGTTACTTCTCAGCGCTACTCATCCATCTACTACTGATCCGCTCTCCACGCCTTCCTGTGTTCCCTGCTGGTCTACCTACCTGTGCGCTGCACCTGCTAGACCACCGCTTCACCCATCCAGGGACTTTGGATCCTGCCGGCCTCCTGCCCTTCAGGTATCTCTGCACTCCTGTCTGACTGCCTTCTCCTGAACCACGGTATGCATACTTCCCATTGACTGTGCTGTGTATTGCATACCTTGCTGGACTGTGTTGGTTCTCCTCTGGAGTGTACTATCCGCTGAGTCTATTGCCATCATTGACTGTGTTATCTCATGCTGGATTACTTCAAGAGACTTTCTATATTGACAGTGTTGTTCAGTCATTCATACAGTTATATTGTGCATATTACTGTGGATCAAAGTCAAGGTGCCCGTGTATATATTGTGCATATTACTGTGGATCAAAGTCAAGGTGCCCGTGTATATATTGTGTTGCAGTCTCTCCCCGTGCACCTCCTCACATATATATTCAGTGGTACAACTTGCTAGTAGCAGACCACTGACTCCTGTTTACAGTTTCACCCGCTCCAGTATCCTCTCACATAGCAGTGGTACAACTTGCTAACGCAGACCACTGACTCCCCGGATACCTCCACTTGGATTCCATTCCTTCACTCAGACAGCGGTACAACTTGCTATCCGCAGACCGCTGACTCTCATCACCTCCTCGTTTCTGTTGGACATTCCTCCTCACTATAGCAGTGGTACAACTTGCTACCGCAGACCACTGACTACCTTCACGTGTCCTTTGTCCATACAGTTCCTCGTGTATTACTACCTCCATATTGCCAGTGCTGCTAGTCATAGACTTTCCTGAGCATCTCATCATCTGCTATTTCCTGTTCCGTGATCACCCTGCTACCAGAGTACCATATTACCACCTATACTGCTCTGGTAAGCCTATCACCTGGTGATCCCTGGGTAAAGACTCCTAGTGCCCGTGACACTGGGCCTCCTCAACCTATACAAACAACCTTAACTTGATCAAAGTGATTAATAAATACAACTGATGTTTCATTTAAGTCATCCTCAATGGCCACTCTTGTCTCCAATCTCTTCTAAATCCAAGCCCCCCCCCCCCACCCTCCTGATCTTATTTTAAAAACTAAGTGGAAACCTTCTTGTTGGATGATGAAAATGTTTTATTGATTTTTTTTTTGTTCCTCACATTTTTTTAATGAATATAAAGTTAAAAAAAGGATTTATCCCATTATATGTTACCCTCGTTATATAATACCATCAATAACATAACAGCAGTTCTTCTGTGTTTTAAGCAGGTGGTGTTAAGAAGAAGCACTCTACTTAGTAGTATCAATATTTAGCTGGTAGTGTTGTCTATAGTAGAGATGCTCACTGACCCCCGTAAACTGGTTTTGGATCTGGATTAGCATCGTGTTTTGGTTGTGGCTTTGGCAAAACCACCCCCGTATGTTTTGATTTTGGATTTTTTAGAAAAAATCCTAAAATATGCTAAAATCGCATAATGTTGCTCTTTTTTTATTCTTCAATTATTATTAACCTCAATAACACTAATTTCAAGTCATTTGCAGTCAATTTAGACCCCCTCACAGGTCACAATATTATTTTCATCCACTTTCAAACAAATACTGCAGCGACCTGGTTGGATGATAAGCGACAGAGCAATGACACAAAAACACGGCAGTTCCTAGCACATCTAGGGCACATTGGCACACAGCAGTGGCAGAAAAGATAAATGGAGGACCGCTGTCACGGTCTCAATTGAATCCGGGTCTTTACGATGCGAATCCTAGGATCTGCACAGTTTAGCGTTTACACTAACAGGGCACGGAGTCTAACGAGCAGATGGTGTTCACCAGGAACTGCCGCAAAGCAGTATGGTCTTAGCTGCGTCTGCTCGCAGGTCGCGGCCCCTGCCAGAGTACTGAGCGAGACCCTCTTGGAAAGGCAGGAGAGTAGAAGGAACTTGATAGGAGTGTCAGCCTGAGTAGAGTGTCAGCTTTGCAGACGAGTAGAGTAGCAGGTACTTGAATAGAGTGTCAGCTTTGCAGACGAGTAGAGTAGCCGGAACTGGAATAGAGTGTCAGCTTTGCAGACGAGTAGAGTAGCCGGTACTGGAATAGAGTGTCAGCTTTGCAGACGAGTAGAGTAGCCGGTACTGGAATAGAGTGTCAGCTTTGCAGACGAGTAGATTAGCCGGTACTGGAATAGAGTGTCAGCTTTGCAGATGAGTAGAGTAGCCGGTACTGGAATAGAGTGTCAGCTTTGCAGACGAGTAGAGTAGCCGGTACTGAAATAGAGTGTCAGCTTTGCAGACGAGTAGAGTAGCCGGTACTGGAATAGAGTGTCAGCTTTGCAGACGAGTAGATTAGCTGGTACTGGAATAGAGTGTCAGCTTTGCAGACGAGTAGAGTAGCCGGTACTGGAATAGAGTGTCAGCTTTGCAGACGAGTAGAGTAGAATAGTAGCCACTTCTTAGGTATCCAAAGGCAACTGAGCAACAGGCACTGAAGGTTTGGAGGAAGTGCCTTTTTGTATTCGGTGCCAGGATTGCCTGGCCAATAGGAAGGCAGTCAGTGATTTCATAAGTTGCGGGTCTACCCGAATCCAGGATGGCGGCGCCCGGGACGGAGCGGACTGCCGGAGCCAGGTAAGTTTGCCGGGGGTCGGGTGAGCTGCCCGATACCCCGGCGGGTGACAACCGACCTTCCTCCTTCCCTCCGTGATGTTGGATATTTAAAAGGAATTCAAAACTCGCGAGATCCGACGACGTCACAATGACGTTTTGCCTCGTTTTGAATTCCCAGGGTGCACGGCAGCTCGGCTCGGTACTCGGATCCCCTATGTTCGGGTGTGTTCGGTTCTCCAGCCTGAGCATCTCTAGTCTATAGCATAAGTAGATGTGGAAGCCAAATATAATAGCCATTCCTTTATGCATTGAAAGCATTTCTGTTTGAGGCTTGTGAGATGTTAACGTGCCACTTCCCCCCCTCCCCACCAGTGACAAGTGTGAGCGACAGTCATTCACCACTGCTAGGCAGAGCTGGACAGATGGGATGTATGGTTTCAGTAAGAAATTATGTAATTGCCTAATGGATTGTCCTTATTTACATATTATTTGCAGAAAATAGAGAATAGGTCTCAATATTCAAGATGGTTATGTTTCAACTCCTGATATATAAGACTTGTGCAATTGCTAAGTAGAAATTAATGTGTACTATAAGTGTACTGTGTTGTCATCAAAATGTTATTATGTAAGTGCATGTACAATACGTGTGTAATCCCCAGAATGAGTGTCCTGTAACTATGGTAGTTTGAATACTCTTTAACTCCTATACCCGATTTCGAAATACATAAGCATAACTCTGGTCAGTGTCACTATAGAAGCCTAAATTACTTCCACACTGGCTATATGAACGAATCATTGGGCAGATCGGTGGCACACTGTTTAGCATTGCTGCTTCACAGTACTGGGCTGTGTGTAGTTTGTATGGTCTTCCCGTTTGCATTGGGTTTCCTCCGCGTGCTTTGGTTTCCTCCCACGCTCCAAAAACATACTGGTAGGTTATTTGGTCTCTGATAAAATTAGCCTGTGTGGTAGAGATCTTACACCGTAAGTTCTCCTGGCGCTGGGACTGTTGTCACTCATTAAAAAAGGACTACATAATATGTTGTACAGCGAAAATAAAGGGCTATAAATAAAGTCAGAGATACGGTAATGTGAGAATTTTCTCTTATAATTTTCCAGATCAGAAAGCTTTAGTCTGATAAGTCAACAATGCTAAGAAAGAATAGTGCCCCATAGTTAAATAACACACACACACAAATACACACACACACACACACACAAACACACAGGAAACATTGGCACTCTGCTTATAGTGAAAAGGATATAGTGCCAGAGTCAAACTGATATTACATAAAACAAGACAACAATCACGATATGCAAAAGTAGGAACATTTGATTCCCATGTGGTAGCAGCAACATATATATGAATATATGCATTAGGAATTTAGAAATGCTTATATGGAAACTTGAACTGAATTGTCTGGGGACTGGGGGCTGACTAGGCCCTCAGAAGATTTAGGGGTTTTGGTTGCATAAAATCAATTTTATCAGCCATTTAACACCAAATAGTATAATATAAACCATATTAAATGCCTAAGGAAAGGAAAAACACAATTACTGTCAAGAAGAGCTACAGTTCCAAGTGTACGAGGTGGTGGTTGGGAGTATAGAGACTTTCCTGTACCCCGTTTACTGTTTCCTCGATTTTTTTCTGGTCTGGGCACAGGACTACGAATACTTGGAACAGGAACAGAATCCGCCCAGGTATCCCACCCACCCCTATACAAGGGAGGGCCTTTACCAAGAAGAAGACCCACACAGAATGGTGATACTTACTGGGACTCATTGCCTTCTCCTGGCACTTGTCCGTCTCCGTGTATCAACACCTGTTAGAACCGGGCGATAAGAACACAGCCCACCCACAATTCGATCTGTAGACTGTCCATACTAGCTAGAATACAACAGGCAGTCCCGGTCCTATCAACAGTCTATGTGACCTGGTTCCAAAACACTTACAGCTCGCTAGTACTGGGTGTTGTGTACTACTCTGCTGAACACCCACAGTTACAAGGCAGATGTACTGGATGTTAGACGTGAAAGGGTGTACCTTTGATAGTGGACTGACTCCTGGTCCCTGTCGGGAAATTTCCAGGATATACTACTGGGATATTTATCTGTTTCTAACAGTGACCCACCCCCCCCACTCGGAACCTACTGAAAAGGGTATTTCTCCACTGCTTATGACGTGTATAATCCAGGGGTCAGTCCAGGGAAGCGTGTCCACAAGGCGGGGAAAACTGCCTTGAACCGTCAGTGGCCACTGCCGGAACTCAGGACAAGTCAACCCACCCCCTATGGAATACACAGCTCAGAAGTGATACCACCAGCTGAAGCTGCTGGAACTCAAATCCATGCACCCCTATATTGGAACCCACAACTTAAGCTGCAGGAACTCAATCAAAAGGTTGTGCTGCACTGCAACACTGGTTGATCCTGTTGTTTACTCACTGGATACAGTGAACACTTCGGGGCACTAAGAGTGAGGGTTAAACTATGGCTCAAAGCAGGGAATGAGTATTCCTAGCTACCTCAGAAAAGACAAAACCAAAACACCTGGCGCAAGGAGAGATGAAGTGAATGATGGAGACTACGTGTAGAACAGTATCTGCAGCTGTAGAGATCAATGAGATCTCAATAAAGGGAAAACAACACAACACACAACAGCGCTGATAACTGATGTACACATATGAAAAATACAAAACAATCCGTGCGGTATATATGAACACTTTAATAAAAATATATACATCAACCATAAAATGCAATGTAAAATCAACACTGGCCAGTGGATAAGGACAGAGCATCAAATAAATCTAATGCAATGGTACAATATACAATAGAGATGATAGGATCCAAATCAGTTGATCTCTGATAGATGACAAATGAGGTGTCCCACAATAAGGGACTAGTGCTGTCCAACCCAGTCACAGAACATGAAGTGGAGCCATATTTGGTATGAGTGTGGCCACACTACTATTACAAAGGTGACTAACACCGTGAATATAAAAAGCACCACTTCTATATTTCTGGCCCGTGAATCCCGGAGATGATTCTGCCGTACATACCACAAATGGAATACACACTCTGTGAAGAAAAGAAATGTCACTGAACTGCCAAAGCAGGAAACGCACTACAGACCTGGTCCGATTCTCAGTCCCGTAAAAGTGTCTGTGCGCCTGTACTCCTCATGACGTGGAGCTCAGTGGAGCCTGTGATGAAGCCGTAGCTGAATGATCCAATCCAATAAAGGAAATAAGAGTCTGACTTCCTCTGATGAAATCACCCGGCAGGTGAAGAAACGCGTCAGTAGACTTGGATATCCCATTGAACCGCTGGACACCCCAGCTCCATCTATCTGGCCTTCATATTAGTGAATTCCCTGAGACCGCTACCACTTCAAGTCGTTATACCTTCACACTCTGAGCTACGATCGTACTAGCCGCCTCTTATTTCCTTTATTGGATTGGATTATTCAGCTACGGCTTAACCACAGGATCCACGCCTGTGCTACGATCGTACCAGCCGCCTCTTATTTCCTTCACTGGCTACGGCTTCATCACAGGCGCCACTGAGCTCCACGGTGGCCTAGTGGTTAGTACTTCTGCCTCACAGCACTGGGGTCATGAGTTCGATTCCTGACCATGGCCTTATCTGTGTGGAGTTTGTATGTTCTCTCCATGTTTGCATGGGTTTCCTCTGGGTGCTCCGGTTTCCTCCCACAATCCAAAAACATACTAGTAGGTTAATTGGTTGCTATCAAAATTGACCCCTGTCTGTCTGTGTATGCATGTTAGCGAATTTAGACTGTAAGGTCCAATGGGGCAGGGACCGATGTGAATGAGTTCTCTGTACAGCGCTGCGGAATTAGTGGCGCTATATAAATTATGATGATGATGATTGATTCCGTTATCTGCTGCAGGAAGAGTTGCTCGCAGCCCTGACAAGGGCTCTCTGTCGTCCACGGGTCTTCACATAATTCTTCTCTTCCTCGCACCGGCTGCTTCCTCCGTGATGTCCTGCTCCGTCTCTCACCGCAAACGAATTGACCCAAAATGTATAAATAAATAGATCATGATGATGATGATGATAATGAAAGTGATAATGTTACAATGAAGTCAGCAGGAGAAGTGGCGGTATGGCAAAAATGCAAAGTTTCCAGGATGAATGCCGTCGCTTTAAGTGTTTAAGTCACAATTCTAACACTCAAAATATCAAATTCCTTTATTTCTTATGGATAATTGGTCCCTCTTCTTTCATTTTGATGTGAAGTAGAGCAAAGCTATTTGTTTTATCTAATCTGGATAAACTAGATGCAACAGATGACCGTGAGTTATAGAAACAAGGAGTGTGAAATCTACAATACAGACTATTTTATATAAAACTGGAGAGTTCTACCACTCTGCCTGTGCCCCTAATGTCAGGAACATGATCCAGCTGGGCAGCTCATATTGGTGGTAAAAATGGGTGAGATTGGGGCGTTTGGCGATCCATTCCTTGGCTTACACTACGGATGGGAAGACAGCACACACAAGCTGATAGAAGTCACCTAGACCACACTTTATGTTTGATAATGGCATTCCTTTCAACATTTTGAATTTCGAAAAATGGGACAAAATAAGTCCCACTCCTGCCCAACCCAAACTCCGCCCACATATAGGAGTGACAAAATAAGCCCCTCTGGGCATTGCCGTCTCAGGTTCTCTGTTATAAGGCATGGTATGGAATAGTAGGACAATGTGGGATGACTGCCATGTCTTTCAATGGGATTACGGACAGGAAGTCTGTTGTATATAGAAAAATATCTTCCCCTACAATGACAACTGCATCTTTAGTTCTGTAAAGCTCCTGAAAGATTTACATATATATTTCTGAATGCTAATAGTAGCTCTTTGTATAAGGCTACCTATATATTAGGTGTAATGGACCAAAATATTGCTGTGGGCACAGTTCTATTATATTTTTTCCTTAGAAAAAAGAATCCGTTTCTGTTTATATAGCTAAACTCATATGTTTAACTGGACGCAATCAGAAAATGAAAGTGAAAATAACGTATTTTCCTTTAAAACATGGTATACAGATAATCTAATATTTTAAAATCATTGTAAAATAAACATGCTTGGTCCGTAATGTAGAAAGTAAAATGAATGTTTTTTGTTCTGGGTTGTGATTATGTTAATAAAGTTGTTTGATGCATTGACCGTATGATAAACAATGTGATAATGACATCCAATTTGAAGCTGAGTGGTTACGGAAATCAGCTCACCATGGCGACACTGAATTAAGGCCTCGGAGGGGTAGGGTGCACCTCTATGAGTTATGAGTACAGAAGTAGGCAGCATGAAAGCTTCATTGCAAAATTATAATCACAAAACCTATTTTTTCCATGGTAACCAATTATCACGCAGGAAACATCAAAATGTTCTTTTTTAAAAAAAAATGTCCAGAGTCTATGGAAATGGGCACCATTAATGCACATTGCATCTGTGCAGAAGTTTGGTTTTCTCTAAAAATTGCCTTAGTTTTGCAAACATCATCCGCTGATATTTTGCAGTACAATAATTAAACTCCGAAAACATATGATCATCTATATATTCAACCTTATACGGATAAAAAACACAAATTTGCAGCATTGAATAGCAGGGGGGGGGGGCAAGGCCTAATGGCGCAATTGTGCCACTAAGCTACGCCCACACAAGTGTCCGGGAGGTTGCCTGCTCTCCCGGGAATCCGGGAGGACTTCCCGAAATTATGGAGCCTCGCGGAAATTCCAAGGGAGCAGACAAATGTATCCAAGATGCAGTGAATATTAGGGGAAGATCTTTTTCGATTTGGTGATGATGGCGATTCATGCTGAGTCCGTGTTCTGCTATCTACTTGTTGTATTATTCCTATTCTCTCTGGATTGTATACCAGTGACTAGAATGTTTTTTGTATTGTAAATCAGTCACTAGAATGCTCTCTGTATTGTATCTCGCTCACTACAATGTTCTATGTGTTATACAGAAGTCATTAGAATTCATTCTGTATTGTATATCAGTGACTAGAATGCTTTCTGTTTTGTAAATCAGTCACTAGAATGTTCTCTGAATTGTATATCAGTCACTAGAATACTGTATGGAGGTTGCTAGAATGCTGTCTGTATTGTATAGAGGTCGTTAGAATGCTTTCTGTATTTTATACCAGTCAATAGAATGCCCTCTGTATTATATATCACTCACTACAATTTTCTATGCATTATACAGAAGTCATTAGAATGATCTCTGTATTGCATACCAATCCCTAGAATGTATTACATAGAATTCGCCAGAATGCTCTCTATATTAGATAGAAGTCACTGGGATGTTCTATGTATTGCATGCAAGTCACTAGAATGCTTTCTGTATTGCATAAAGGTTATTGCATAAAGGTCACTAGAATGTTCTCTATATTATACATTATATAAAAATCACTAGAATGTTCTCTCTATTGTATAGCGATCAGTATAATGCAGTGAACAGTGATTCACAGAAACAGAACCCTATACCTGTTTGCAATGTCCTAGGTTCACCTCTTTGATTGTACAGCACCTCTTCCGTCATTTAAAAACAGATAGTTTCTATGTTGTGTAATGACAGTTACTATGTAAAGTTATTTTTATTTATCCAGTATTTGTTCTCATTGAATCATGAATACTTTTTGAAGTGATAGTGACTGATAATTGCTGGACTTACTGATAAAGGCACCATGGGAATGTGTGCTTACCATAAGTTATCAAAGTGTCAGAAGTAAATCAAATCGACTTACTATATGTGTATAAATTCTCACTGCGCCCAAATTAATTACGGCCCAAATTCCATTTGGAAATTCCACAAAAATTTCAAAGATAATACTATCAATAAAGCAATAAAGAGAATCCAAGCACTGATAGTAACCGCAATGTGTAAATAAAATAAAGACATTATAATACTTACATTTTCATTGTTATCCTGTGACTCCTCTTTTTTTTTTCCTCCTTACTTCCAAAGTATTAATCCGCATGCGAAGTAAAAAATATAAACAACTTAGTGTAATTCTATTATAACATTGTGTCATCCCTGTGATACCCCTTAGTCGTTATAGCAATAATCGCAAAACAAAAAGTGTCCAAACAAATCCAGTGTTGATTCTAGATGCTCTTTCCAAACTTCCCAACACTCTGAGTGGTAGTTCCCCCCTTTTTGGTGATGCACTTACTATAAATACTCTTGTATTTGAGCCTTATTCCATATCCTATAGGTGGATGTGTCTCCAACAGCTTCTTTCTGATCCTCACTCAGTTCCCTCAACCATAGACATGTTTGGAAACATAAATGAAGGCAGATCTAGTGCTTCATAGATTTAAAAAAATCTTTATTTTCAATTAATAAAAAAACACACTCACACAATAAAAAACAAATTAAGTTCCTGGGGATACTGCAATCACCGGACATTCATTCCAAAAGGTGTTATTATAGGTAAGAAAATTGTCAGAAAATAATTATTATTATTATTATTAATTTTTATTTATAGGGCGCCACAAAGTATCCGTAGCGCCGTACAAAGACAAACAATGACACACTACAAGGTGAAACAGCACAGTACAAGTAACAGTAAGCACTATAACTCTGGGGGCTCAGGCACAGCATGAAAGAGAGGGAGGGAGGGGAAAAGTGAGTATAGGCAGGTAACTATGGCCTAAGAGGGTGGGCACGGATGACAGGTTGAGAGTCACTGAGGGGAGCGGAGAGAAGCGAGAGGAGACAGAGGGCAGAGGGACTGAGAGGAGGTGAGCTGAGTAGCTGGAGAGCGCAGTTAAAAGTGATGGAAACAGGAGGTAGGAGAGCCCTGCTCATTTTCCCCACTCCGCAGTAAATCAGGGTTCTGTGTTAGGTTGGCTACACACTACAGGGTTTTTCAGACAATTATTGGGCCAATCACACGATAAACAAGCATTTGGCACGATATCGCATTAATATGTATGTTTCAACGATGAACGATTATCGTTCCAAAGCACATTGTACAGTTCATTTTGATTTTTACCAAAATAAAAATATAATTCAATGATGGAACAATGTCGTTCCAATTCTGCAGTGTGTATGCACTCACGACCGGCAGTGTCCATAGATCTCCATAGAGTTTACAGAGTCACAATCTTTTCAGCCGATGGTTATGACAGATGGAGAGCACAGATCTGAAGGTAAATTGTGTAAAGCGTGTATAGTGTGTACACATGTATCAGCATGCTGATCGGGACTTTTCATTTTCAGTCTTTGGTAAAATCGTTAACTATATTGCGAGAAATTTTTTGTAGTGTGTACCCAGCCATAGTATGACAGAACAAATAATCCTTATCTGTATTGTATAGTGGCCTCCAGAATAGGATTGTCATTGTAAATTATTTTCTGTGTATTTGTATATGGGTCAACTAGAATATTCTCTTTCTTGTATATTGATCAATAGGATGTTCCATGTATTGTATATTGGTCACTAGAATGATCTAAATGGTTGGCATCTCTGTATTGTATGCTCTTTGTATTGTATAGTGGTTTCTAGGGTCTCTTGTGTATTTTAAATTGGTCCCGAGAAAGCCATCTGCATTGTATAGAGACCACTAGAATGTGGTCTATATTGTATATTGGTCCCTTTGTTGTATATTAGAATGTCCTTTGTATTATTTATCAGTAAACAGAATGCTCTCTATATTGTATAGAGGTCACAAGAATGCTCTCTGTATTGTATTTCACTAAAATACTATTTATGTTGGATATGGTTGTGAGGAAAGCAAGATGCCTTGCATGCATAATAAAGGCTACTTGGCTGGGTAATTTCTACTTTAGTTCACTTTGTGTTATGTAAAAATAATAAAGTTAAGCTTCTAAATATGTTCATCATAGGTTATAAGTAAGTGCACAATGTTCAGTGTTTCATTATTTCTGCTGTGCCCAGTTAGAAAATGCCATGAGATCCACGTGGATATGTTTAGCTGGGCAGTTAGCAGGTCCAGGGTTCTATCCATTCCAAGGTTCTATCCAGTCCAGTGTTTTATCCATTCCAAGGTTCTATCCAGTCCAGTGTTTTATCCATTCCAAGGTTCTATTCGGTCTAGTGTTCTATTCATTCCAAGGTTCTATCCGGTCTAATGTTCGATCCATTCCAAGGTTCTATCCGTTCCAGTGTTCGATCCATTCCAAAGTTCTATCCAGTCTAGTGTTCTATCCATGCCAACGTTCTATTTGGTCCAGTGTTCTATCCATTCCAAAGTTCTATTCGATCCAGTGTTCTATCCACTCCAAAGTTCTATTTGATCCAGTGTTCTATCCATTCCAAGGTTCTGTCCAATCCGGTGTTCTATCCATTCCAAGGAACTATCCCATCCAGGGTTCTATTAGGTGGTTAAGTGAAGAACAAACTGTTGATTTGTCTGTTAAACTCTTGCCACTGCTTTGCTGACATGTAAATCACTGTTTGTCAAAAAAAATAAGCCGTATCTGCCTCGGTGGTCGGCTGAGTTATTGAAATTTACCCACATATCCTCACAATGGGTCAATGGAATGCCATCTGAATGTCCTCTTTATTGTATATTGTTTCCTTGAACACTCTCAATTCTGTATAGAGGTCCCTAGGTTGCCCTCTGCAAACTCTTTATATTGTAAATTGGTCACTTGAATGTTCTATGTACTATATTTTGCCCCTAGAAAGCCATCTATATTGTACAGAAGTTACTTTAATGCTCTCTGCATTGTGTAGAGGTCACTAGAATGTTCTCTGTATTGTATATCAGTCACTATTGGCTAAGTGGTTAGCACTTCTGCCTTACAGTACTGGGGCCATGGGTTCAATTCCCGACCATGGCCTTATCTGTGAGGAGTTTGTATGTTCTCTCTGTGTTTGTGTGGGATTCCTCCAGGTGGTCTGGTTTCCACACTCCAAAAACATACTGGTAGGTTAATTGGCTTCTAACAATTGGCTTCTAACAAAATGACCCTAGTCTGTGTGTGTGTGTGTGTGTGTGTGTGTTAGGGAATTTAGACTGTAAGCCCCAATGGGGCAGGGACTGACGTGAGTGAGTTCTCTGTACAGCGCTGCGGAATTAATGGCGCTATATAAATAAATGGTGATGACGATGATGATTATATAGAATTCACCAGAATGCTCTCTATATTATAAAGAAGTCACTATGATGGTCTATGTATTTTAAAAAGGTCACTAGAATGTTCTCTGTATTGTATAGCGATCACTACAATACCCCTGGAAGGATATTTAAATGTTAGCATTGTCCCAGGCTGACCCCCTTGATTGCATTGAAGTGACTCATAATTGGTGCACTTACTGATAAAGGCTACGTGGGAATGTGTGATTACGATAACTGGGTATAGTTATCAAAGTGTCAGTAGGAAATCAAGGTTATGTGTTATTCTTAACATGACAGAACAAAGAATCCTTCCCATGGTAATGTCACAGGCTGACCTCTTTGTCTGTACAATTATCACTACAATGCTCTCTGATTGTATAGAAGTTACTAGAATGCTCTTATTATTGTCTACCAGTCACTAGAATTCTCTGTGTTGTATACCAATTACAAGAAAATTCTCTGTTTTTTTATATAGGTCACTACAATTCTCTCTGTATTGTATACAATCCACTAGAATGTTTTCTGTGATGTATAGAGGTCACTAGAAAGATTTCTGTATCGTACATAGGTCACTAGAATGCTCTCTTAGATTGTATAACAAGCACTAGAATGCTCTCTGTATTATATAGCGATCACTAGAATGTTCTTTTTACTGTATAGAGATTACTAGAATGCTCTCTGTATCGTATACCAGTCAAAAGAATACCCCTGTATTGTATATTGGTCACTAGAATGTTCTCTGTGTTGTATAAAGGTCACCAGAATAGTATCTGTATTGTATAGATGTCACTAGAATGATATCTGTATTGTGTAGAGGTTACAAGAATGTTCCCTGTACATGAATCCAGCTGCCTTTTCTCTCTTCTTCAGCTGCATGTCAGCGCCTTGCGCTTCTTTCCGCTACAATGGATCAATCCACAGGCCACACCATCCGTGCTATGGAAAACGTTCACCAAGGCCCAGTTATCCTCTTATTTCCTCTTCTTATTCCTCCTTCATCATCATCCTCATCTACCTCTAACCTCCTATTTCATCTCCTCCTTCCTCCTCTATCCTGCTCCTTCCTCTTCCTTCCTCCTCATTACGCCTCTTCTTCCTTCTCCTTCATCATCCTCATTCATCCTCCTCTATCCTCCTACTTCCTCCTCGTCCTTCCTCTTCTTCCTCCTCCTTCATCATCCATCCTTCTCTATCCTTCTTCCTCTTCTTGCTTCCTGCTTCCTCTTCTTCCTCCTCCTTATTCATCCTCATCCTCCTCATTCATCAATCTCTATCCTCCCTCATCCTTCACCTTCCTTCTCCTCCTTGTATCAGAACCAGTGCCGATGGGGCAGTACACGCACTGTCTCCATCGCCCCAGCCCTCAGTAACTATGTGTGCTAAGTTCTTCCAATTGGTGCTTGGCACACCACCTCTGATGCTGCGCCTCACTGAGCATGTGTGTACGTTTGTGCTCAGCCCCTAAAACTTTACACCAGTTCTATGAAAACTACCTTATTCTAAACCCCATCCATTTATCTCCTTAGCATAAATATAAACTTTATGGAAGTTTCAGTGATAGTCTAGGGACAGATTCCAACATCAATGGGATTCTAAATGTAGCAAAAATACCACTAAGTACCACGGTTACATTATCATAGATAATCAAATAATAAATAACTTAATGAAAACCTTTCAATCGATATACATGTGAAGGGGGCTTTATATCATCCTCATCAACATGTATTTATATAGCGCAAGCAGATTCCATAGCACTTTATAATTGGGAACAAACAGTAATAATACAGGGTAATACATACATACAGAGCGGTAAGAGGGCCCTGCTCACAAGCTTACAATCTATGGGACAATGGTTTGAAACACAAGGGTAAGTGCTACATCATATTGAATATTTGTCCAGCTTTAGTGCAAAGGTTACAAAGTATTGAGTTGGCTGTATGCTCAGTCACACACCTATGCTGGTCAGAGGGTTGTTACCTTGAGTTAGCTGTGTAGAGGGTGGTAATAGGGTAACCTAGGGAGATTAAGAGGGTGGTAGAGAAATATTATAAGCTTGTCTGTAGAGGTGGGTTTTAAGAGATTTGGTTTGAAGACTAGAGGAATGTCTTGTGGTGCGATTTCCTCTCCTAGGGCCTGATTCATTAAGGATCTTAAATGAAGAGGTATCTTATTTCAGTCTCCTGGACAAAACCATGTTACATTGCAAGGGGTGCAAACTAGTTTTCTGTTTTGCACATAAGTTAAATACTGACTGTTTTTTCATGTAGCACACAAATACTTGACAGCTTATTTGTACACTGAAATTTAAAGTTGATATTTGTGTGCTACATGAAAAAACAGTCAGTATTTAACTTATGTACAAAACAGAAAACTAGTTTGCACCCCTTGCATTGTAACATGGTTTTGTCCAGGAGACTGAAATAAGATACCTCTTCATTTAAGATCCTTAATGAATCAGGCCCCTAGTCCCTATCCAACATCCTTGGGAATGAAACTAAGGAAACACGTGAAAAATGGTTATTGACAAACGATTGTTGGGGAATTTGTAGAAGGATAACAACTCAGGGTAATAGCCTGAGCACAGGAATTCTAGCGTTTGATACAATCTTTAAGAAATCCACTAGACATATAAAGTCCATTTATACCAGAGACGGCTGGATATCTTTATTGGAATTATATTTCCTAATATACAAAGTCCAAATTTGATTGAGTATCTTGATGATTATACACAAGGTTTACTATAGGGAATATCTAATCAAATATATAATTATCTATTAAAAGAATGATGCACACTATATTTTTTGTTTTTGGTCCCAAATTGCACCACAGGATTTCTGCTACATTGAATCTTCTGTGTGGATGGACTCTGAGAATCCTCTTTTTCCTTCTTGGCAATGAACAGGCATCATAGAATTCACTTTACAGGAGGTGCCATTTTGTTACAGGGCATAGTCATAAACTATTGTAGACAGAGAGGGAAATAGATTACAATGCATATTAAAATATATATTTTTTTCAAATACATTTGAACATTTCATAGATTTGAATAAGTATATTAAATCCCTTACATTACAACGCCATTACCTAAAAAGTCCCAATAAACAGTCCCCCACTTCTTATGGACAAACACCATCAGAGGTTTGATCAGTGAAGGGGTGGTCACAGAGCCGGATTTAGACCTCATGGGGCCCTAGGCAAGATACTGGTTTGGGGCCCCCTCCCTGAAAATATCCATAGCACTATAGTTTTTTAGCATAACATATACCCCTATTCAGGGGCTGGCTGGCAGACTTTAGCCCGAGGGGGCAAGCATATAGCACTGGCCCAAAAGTAGCGGCCCATTTTTAAATGGTGGTCTCACCGCTGGCCCTGGGAGGGCCCTCTGGGGACCGCTGGGCCCTAGGCAATTGCCTAGGTTGCCTAGTGGTAAATCCGGCCCTGGGTGGTCATGTTGATATACGTTTTGGAGGGGCCTGGCAGTTGAGAGATTGGACGGTAATCTGAGAGAGAATTAGGGTCAGCAATAGCTTTTTTACAGAACAGAAGTAATAAGATCATGCTTGAATATTGATGGAAGGATACCAGTAGAGAGGGACTAACTTAATATAGTTAAGGTTGAGATGAGCACAGCAAACAGTAAACGACTAATTTGTGATTTGTGCGTCCATACTGAGTGCAAAGGTTGCTGGTATTTCATTAGAATAAAGTAATAAGTCATTGATTTCTCTTACACATTTACGTTAGTCTCCAAACTGGAGTAAATTAAAAATGGACTTTCAACAGTAAAATAAGAGACTTGGAAATGTGCTAATGCATTGCATTTTATGTCTGCTTACTGTGGTATGTGTGAGAAATAAGAAACTAGCAGATAAAGACCTCCTGGCAAATCAGTAATGTATATTCAAAGAACTGTGGCTGAAAGCGTTTTCGTTGTCCTAAAAATGTAAAAATGTCTAAAAACGTTTATATGTTTTATATCACGCTAAAAATACAGCTAAACCGCTCAATGCAATGAGCAGTGACATGTTCCACTACAAATGATAATTATATAACAAAATTCCACACACTTTGTAACATGGTTAATATATACGAATATGGGAATTTTAATGTTACTGCAGTAACATAGAGAGCACTGCCCTCTAGACGATGACTGGTGTTACTGCGACAAGGTTTGCAGTATGCTAACATTGCTCTTTTACTGATGGGATTGTGTAATTCAATTTTCTTCACCCTCCACTTTCTGTAAAATAGATATGCAATGTTTATCTTGATTTATTACTCATCAAACACTTTAAAAATACATATCTTATAACATTTATTTACAACCTATATATTGCTGAACAGAAAGCCTTTGACTTCAAAACCCTAGTGTGACAATTGTCAAATTTGTCTAAAAGGGGGTAAGATTTCCATCCTGAGCCTAAACATGGCAAAGCGATAAATTCACAAGATCATTCACCTGCAAAAAGTCCTCTACTAAATATAGCTACAGATACCATTTCTTCTAAGAAAGGCATCTAATCTCTTTTTAAATTCTACTAGTGAATTTATCATCACTACCTTAAGTGGTAAGAAATGTCACAATTTAACCACCCTTACAGTAAAGAATCCCTCCCAATGGTGTTGGAGAAACCTTTCTTTTTCTATTTCATATGATTAACCTTTTGACTTTTGTATGGTCCTGTGGTGGACCACGAAAATGTTCCATATTATAACTACCCTCTGTCCTTCAACCAGATCTCTATCCATGTATATAATTTTTCACCTTGACTTAGTACTCTCATCTTATGTATATAATACATACATAGTAGAAGATGAACGCTGGCAGGCATTGCTAGTCATGTAACACATACTGAATGCATTTTATGTACTGTGTACGGGTATACATACTCCAGGGGGTAAATGTATGAATCTCCGGATTCTTCATCTCCGGCGTGTTCAGCCTCTTCAGCACTTAAATTTAAAGCGGCGCTGCCTTGTAAAGGGAAACTTCCTTTTACAATGCAGCGCCGCTTTAAATTTAAGCGCTGAAGAGGCTGAACACGCCGGAGATGAAGAATCCGGAGATTCATACATTTACCCCCAGGAATTAAAACACTGAGTATTAGTAACTAGAACTAATTAATGCAATTAATACACAGAATAATTTAAAATAGATTTTTTAAAAAATAGAACATCAATAACAGCACAAAAAGAAATGACAAACTTTTGCAGAAACTCAATACAAAGGAAAATAAATACAATTGTAAACATACACATTGTAGGCCTGATTCATCTACTGACGTAAGTTCCGCTGTGTGCTGTATCGTGCGTGAAATTGGTCTGCTCGTGTTCCCAAACAGAACTTACGCCAATGAACACAATTATATGTAATTCATGTCCACAAAGTAATGACTGTCTACGACTTTGAGAACAGGAGAGAGAAAGACACATGTAGGCAATTTAAAGTAAGGTCATATTGAGGTCGATAGCTCGAACATTCATCCAATTCAAGCTCTGGGCATCTCTTAGGTATGTGTTTTTTAGCCGGACCATTTGCAGCTACATGGTAGGCGTAAGTGCCGGATAATAGCAATGACAGACGTATATGCATGCTACAACATGTGTTTGCAGGTAAGAGAAACTGTAAAAATGCATTTTATGTACAGTACGCGTTAAGAACATCCTGATATATGTATTTCATGTTAAAAAAAAATCACATATATTTTTATAGTTTTACGTTTCTTTTATCATTTTTTTTTATTTTTTTTTTGCATTTGTTCTGATAGAACTCTGCATGTGCGTATCCGGGAGCCTGTTCTGTTTACATATGGCAAGTATCGTATAGCTAAAGCATACTTATACCCAGATTCAAATGGAAAAGTTTCTTGAGATCCACTTGTATTTGAATACGTGCGTATATGTGCGCAAGTTACATTGCATTGGAAGATAACTCAGGCCCTGTGATACTATGTTTACTATTGTTTTGCTTGAACACGTAGGTCCGCAGCTGCTGGAGAGCCACTGGTTGTTTAACCCTTTTCTAATGTATAATGGAATGAAGTTATTAACTTGTACAATGTATCACGACGACATTAAGAAACTATTAAACAGAACATTGGCAATACTCTGAATTTTCTCACAATATTTTTGCTTCATTGTTTCTGACCTTGTTCGTTCTGGCGAGTTCATTTGGGTCAAGAATCCTATTGTTAGAGAAATGTCATTAATCACTGAATGCCTCCTAGCTTGCTCAGGGAAAGAGAGGCCTGAGTATAGGGAGCAGCACTGGGCGCAGCCACCAACTGAGATGGTGCCAGTCACCCGTGTTAAGTAGTGAGAGATCATTGTATCCAGCATGCTCTGCCCTCTCACAGGTAGCAGGGGTGTCATGTATAATGGAAGTTGGCCCAGGAGCTAGCACTCTACTTGGATTCCAAGTCTAGCTCTCTGCACTGTGTCTTGGGCTGGCTTCCCCGTCAAATCAAAGCACTCCTGCAGCGCACGGTATAAAATGCTCTGTCTGGGGAGCACAAGGTGCAATGTAGTAAAGGAAAACAATTATGTTATAGGGTCTGTTTAACATGCCTTTCAACAGTCCCTATTTTTACAGGACTGTCCCAATGCTGGAACCCATCATCATCATCATCACCATTTATTCATATAGCGCCACTGATTCCACAGCACTGTACAGAGAACTCATTCACATCAGTCCCTGCCCCATAGGAGCTTACAGTCTAAATTCCCTAACATACACAGACAGACTAGGGTCAATTTTGATAGCAGCCAATTAACTTATTAGTATGTTTTTGGAGTGTGGGAGGAAACTGGAGCACCTGGAGGGAACCCACGCAAACACGGGGAGAACATACAAACTCCTCACAGATAAGGCCATGGTTGGGAATTGAACTCATGACCCCAGTGCTGTGAGGCAGAAGTGGTAACCACTGAGCCACCGTGCTGCCCATTATACACAAAAAAACTCCAGAAAAGGACTTGGGCTTGTGACAAAGTGTGTGTTTGGGTGAATCTGGGCGTGGTCAGGGTGAATCTGGGCGTGGTCAGGGTGAATCTGGGCGTGGTCGGGGTGAATCTGGGCGTTGTTTATGTGGATCATGGGAGAGGCTTATTTTGTCCTGATTTTGTTTTTTTTAAACTGTTGGGAGATGTATGCTGGCCGGTCTGCTTTATCCATTATTAGATCTATCAACTAAGTAGAAGCCGCTCATTTAGAGTTCTGTATAGAAATTAGAACTGTTTACTGTAATTCTGTAGATTTCATCACCCCCCAAATATATGATGCCTGAGACAGCTGAGGGTGTCTGAGCTCTCAGAATCTGAGCATTGGTGATTCACAACAACACAAGAGATTCTGAAGTAAGAAAGATAATTAAAGTCAGCAGGATACATAGAGACTCCTCTTGTATCATCTCTATTATGTGAAGTAGTATTCTTGTGCTGTATATAGAATTGTAACATTATTCTTTTTATCATACCTCACAACCGTCCTGATTTCGGTGGGACAGTCCTGATTTGAGGGCTCCGTCCTGCCATCCTGATCGAAATAGCTTTGTCCCGCGGATGGGGAAGTATTCTGCATGGCAGAGCAGCACTGAGCAGGTGCGGTGCGTGCAGTGAATGGGTGCGGAGGGGAGGAGAGCATCCCCCTGGGATTTGCCACACCCAGTGTGCCATGGTCACCCCCCCATTATGATGTGGCCACGCCTCTACCTTGATGCTGTTGGGAAGTATGTTTTATCACAGTCAAGATAAAAAATCCTTTCCTTTTTATTTAAAAGAAATCTTGAAGGAAACTTCTATTGCATGTAGGAGTTGTGACCAATTCCACTCGCACACACTACCTGTCACGCCCAAGCTATTCTTGCAGGAGACTATAATATGTAATGATTAGCATGATTGTAAAACCTAACTTACATCATACCCTGTAGGCATTAATTGCAATTGGCTGTTATGAAAAAAGTCAAAAGTTTAATTGATGCAAGGTCCTTTCTGATCAGTGGCGGACCCAGAAGGGCGGCAATCAGGGTATCAGCACCTCCCCCAGCAGCACACTACATAACTCTGTATAGCGGCCGAGAGGTCAGATCAAAGAGAAGGGGGGGGGTGCAACCCACCGATCAGAGTGAAGGAGGTTTGTGGTTATTCTAAATCACTCGCACCACCTGGCTTCGCAGAATCCGGTACAGTGGAATGCTGCACTTCCTCCATCCACCGACAGCACTAAGGTGCTGGTAAATAGGAAACTCTAATCGCAGCAGAGAGGTGACGTCGTCGGGGCTCCCAGAGTAGCCCCAGCATGATGCTTTCCAGCAGTGCATAAATATACATCACTGTAGTTTGCATCGATACATATTTAGTTGTATCGCATCTTATTGATGCATAGACCCCTATGTATCCTTGTATCTATGTATAATTCTATGTATATATCGCATCTATGTATATATCTATATTGTATCTATGTATGTATCCTTGTATCTATGTATATGTCTATGTCGTGTCTATGTATATGTCTATATTGTATCTATGTATCTGTGTATGTATCCTTGTATCTATGTATAATTCTATGTATATATATCGCATCTATGTATATTTCTATATTGTATCTATGTATCTGTGTATGTATCCTTGTATCTATATATAATTCTATGTATATATCGCATGTATGTATATGTCTATGTATATATCGTGTCTATGTATATATCCTATCTATGTATATGTCTATACAGTATCCTATCTATGTATATATTGTAACTATGTATATGTTTATGTACATATCGTATCTATGTATATATGTCTATATTGTATCTATGTATATGTCTATGTATATATCATGTCTATGTATATATCCTATCTATGTATATATCCTATTTATGTATATTTTTGTATATATCTTATTTATGTATATGTCTATATCTTATCTATGTATATATGTATATCTTATCTATGTCTATATAGTTTCTATGTATGTATTGTATCTGTATATGTCTATGTATATATTGTGTCTATGTATATATTGTATCTGTGTATATATCATATTTATGTGTATGTCTATGTATATATTGTGTCTATGTATATATGTCTTTGTATATATCGTATTTATGTATATATCATATTTATGTATATGTCTATCTATATATTGTGTCTATGTATATATTGTATCTGTATATGTCTATGTATGTATTGTATCTATGTGTATGTCTATGTATATATCGTGTCTATGTATGTATCTTATCTATGTATATGTCTATGTATATATCGTGTCTATGTATGTATCTTATTTATGTATATGTCTAAGTTTATATCGTGTCTATGTATATATGTCTATGTATATGCCTATGTATATATCGTGTCTATGTATATATCGTGTCTATGTATATATTGTGTCTATGTATGTATCTTATCTATGTATATGTCTATGTATATATCGTGTATATGTATGTATCTTATCTATGTATATGTCTAAGTTTATATCGTGTCTATGTATATATGTCTATGTATGTATCTTATCTATGTATAAGCCTATGTATATATTCTCTCTATGTAACAAATTATCTCAGTTCTGGTAAGTTCCTAATACTGTTACATATATTATTTGCTTTGCTACTTATTTTAGGTTTGGTTTTCCTTTCACAGCTGACAAGTGACACCTCAGTCCATACCTCCTTAGCAAACAAGTCATCTGTCTTTACTTGAGCTTTGCCTGTACACTCATTTCCAGCCTTGGATGTTTACAAGGACATAGTATTTATTCTGTTGTAGTAACACAGTAACTTCCATTGTCACTGGCTGGTGTTGCCCTGTGTGTGCTGTGTAATTAGTGAACTGATCACCTGCGCACATTTTGGACACTCATCTTACTGGCTGAAGCAGTCGGTCTGAGAATCCATGAATATTGACAGGGGCTGGCTGAGCTCGGGGGCAGGGGGCATCTCCCCCTGGGCCGGTCTCATAGTGGGCTACCTTGGGCCTGGGTCACTGGGCCACCTGTATTTTTTTCCTTTAAAATGTTCCTAATAGTCGAGTCTTGTCCCCCTGGGCTAAAATTTTCCAGCCCTCCCCAGAATATTGAATTGTTATGCTAAACATTGGCTCCCAACGTTTCTGCTAGCTCGGTATAACAGCGTTCCTCTTACATATATAACAACTGATTCATAAATCACTACTTATTTTCATTTGTTTTTCTGCTGCCTCCTGGTTGGAGTTTCTTTCCAGTTTCTCATTTTAAGTCTAATTCAGCTTTGCTACAGCTTAAAGGGTTAACTCATAGCTGTCCACTCTCCCACAATGTACAGGAGACTCCTGTATTAGGGTGAGACTTCCTGGACTACCGGGAGAACAGGCAATTCTCCCCTTCCAGGAGTGTGGAGACGGGCCACAATTATGTGACTCCCAGGCATGACCACACAAATAGCCCCGCCCACTCAATGACATCATCAAGTTATGTCCACCTTTTCTTTTCTCAACTCAATTCTGCATCTCCTGTAAGCGAGCTATGAAAAGTAGGTAAGTATAGATACAGTGTCCAGAGAGCAGCAGTGTTGTTTCAGCACACTCGTGTACACCCACCCAGTTCTGTTGGGGAAAATAGGGAATCAAAGCGGAAAAGAATAACGTTTTAACCTCACTTGAAACATGTTGGTAGAATTGCAGCTTACATGTTAAAAGTAGGGATGTGCACCGGCCACTTTTGGTGTCTCGTGTTTTGTGTTATGGATTTGGATTTGCTTGAGGTTTTGGGTTGGGATTTGTTTCGCAAAACACCTGACGAAAGGTTTTGGTTCGGATTTAAGGTTTTGGATTCGGATTTATTTTGAAAAAAACATAAAAAGTGTTAAAAACAAGTTTTTGGGTTTATTTTCACTCCTACGCTATTATTAACCTCAATAACATTAAATAACAATCATTTCCACTAATTCCCAGTCTATTCTGAACACCTCACACCTCACAATATTGTTTTTAGTCCAAAACGTTTCACCGAGGTAGCTTTCTGGACTGCATAGTGCAGTGGTCCCGGTACACAATTTGGTACCGGGGCCACAATACCTCCGCCTTCAAATGGTCTGAATTCCACTGCACAGCTGCCTGCTCCTACATCCTCTGCAGCATATACAGGGTGTAGTTCGAGCGTGTCAATACCTCGTTTTTGATGATGACAGGTCATTTTCATTAATTTATGATTTGGCAGCAACAGTCAACGTTGTTTAATATCTGATACGCCTCTATCTGGACTGCATAGTGGAGTGCAATTTGGTACCGGGGCCACAATACCTCCTCCAACTTTCAAGTGTAGTGTTTATAATTTATAAAAACTACAGTAGTTATAGCACGTCAATAACTCTTGTTTTAGACGACCATGGTACAGAGCATTCATCATTGAGATCCCATCAAGTATTTTTTGTAGGGGGGGGAAGGAGGGCTTAGATCCTTGGGTGAAGCTGGACCACTAGTCATAAACACGGGCCAGAGCCTAAGCCAATCCTTGCCACTACGTGTCGTAAATGGCATATTGCCAACTTTACGTTTCTCCTCAGATGATTTTAAGTTTCTCTTTTTGCTACTTTTTGAGAACTTGGGCTTTTTGGATTTTACATGCCCTGTACTAGGAGACTGGGCATCGGGCTTGCCAGACGACGTTGATGGCATTTCATCGTCTATGTCATGACTAGTGGCAGCAGCTTCAGCATTAGGAGGAAGTGGGTCTTGATCTTTCCCTACTTTATCCTCCAAATTTTTGTTTTCCATTATATGTAGCACAAGAGAGCGTACCCCTAAGCCACACACACTCGGCAAAGCCTTTAAAAATTATATGCGGCACAGGAGAGTACCACTGGACTTATACTGCTAAATCAGTGAACTTTGTAATATAGCAGTACCACTGGAATTATACTGCTGAATCAGTGAACTTTGTAATATAGCAGTACCACTGGACTTATACTGCTGAATCAGTGAACTTTGTAATATAGCAGTACCAATGGACTTATACTGCAGAATCTGTGAACTTTGTAATATTGCAGTACCAATCGACTTATACTGCAGAATCAGTGACCTTTGTAATATTGCAGTACCAATGGACTTATACTGCAGAATCAGTGAACTTTGTAATATAGCAGTACCAATGGACTTATACTGCAGAATCAGTGAACTTTGTAATATAGCAGTACCAATGGACTTATACTGCAGGATTGTTTTTGGATATTTTTTTTTATATATTTTTTTTTTCTTTTTAATAACTTTTTTTTAAAAAATTTCTAACTAGGGAATAATGGGGAAATAACAATGCCCTTAGAAGGACAGAGCACAGGACACAGCACCACTGGACTGAACAGGACACAGCACAGGACCCAGTAGCACCACTGAACTCAGAAGGACAGAGCACAGGACACAGCACCACTGGACTGAGCACAACACAGCACAGCACAGCACAGCACAGAACTGAACAGCACAGCACAGCACAGAACTGAACAGCACAGCACGAGATATAGCAGGACAGAGGACCACCTAACACAACCTCCCTCTACCCTGATCAATGCCCGAGTGAAGATGGCGGTGGCTAGCGGGGAATTTATAGAATACAAGTATCGCGAGATCCGACAGCGGGATTATGACTCAGAGCCTCGGTTTCAGTTTTGCAATTGGCGGGAATACCCGGATCTGTCTCGGATCCGGCTCGGATCGGCAACGTTCGGGTGGGCTCGGATTTCAGATATCCGAGCCCGCTCATCTCTAGTTAAAAGTGCTATTGTGTTCCTTCATGATGGTAAGCCCCCCATTTCTTGTTGTCGCTTAGTATTAAATTATAAATGTAACTGCACCAGAGACTGCTCGTATGTTCCAGCTGTAAATGAAGCCTAAGAGAGGATCTGCAAAACTCTGTAACGCATACATCCCAGTATCAGGAGGCTGGAAGCCTATATCGACACTCAGAACGCTTTACACTGAGGGGTGTTCATGATGAAGCTTTGGACCTGTATAAAGACAGTCAGCATCTTCATACAATGCAGCACTATCCATGTCAGGTGCTGGAGGACAGTAATCTTTCAATTTATACAGCGTGTTCATGTTGAAGGAGCTGGACGTGTACAGACTAAGGATACAGATTATCGTTATTACACAGTGAGGTCTGCACTATGCACAGAATGATTCTGGGTGAGACCAGGATCTCACCTTTTCCGGTATACGTGGTTTAGAAAGCTGAACTTAATCTACACACAAGATGTCCTGTAATCAGAAGAACTGAAACCATGTAGGAGCCTATAGTAGTGATCAGTGGTCAGTTATATTTATGATCAATGGAAAGTACAGATTTTAGTCCCTTGCACTAGTGTAAATAAATAAATCACACATGCATTTCAGCTTTATATACAGTATTATGTTTATATTATGTAAGGCTATACATTTTTAATAAAAATAATATTTTTATTAAACTGATATATTAAGGGATAACATAAATGGAAATTTCACTCACTGCGTTGCACCTGGTAGTGCGCAGGAATCTTAACAAAAAACACAAAAATGGAAAACCGCAAAAGGCAAAATAATACGAGTTTTATTAAAGGAAAGATTTGAGTGAAATAGTTAAAAGAAAATAGAGTAAAAACGTGATATGTGATTAAAATGCAAGATAATTTGTAATGTCCCACTTGACCTCCTAATCGTATCAGTACCCGCTAAAATAGCGCTTAAAGCTGTATTTGTAGATATAAAGTTGGTATATAATAAAGCAGCCCTAGATTGCATAAATTGCGGAGATCAGTTAGCGTTGTATCACAACACTGACAGCCCGAGGTTACTGATCAATTACCCTTGAAAATGCTAGCCTGGAATCACTGTCAGCGATGGGGGTATGTGCAGCTGTGCACACTTAGAGCGACGGATGCTGGCAGTAACAGAAACCAGTTGTCATCAGTGACATCAGCGACTCCGTCAATGGCTGCTAGTCTGGGCATCGGGCAAATTACAGTGTATCTAGAGGTAGCACAAATATTGGGGGAGAGGGGGGGGGCAGAAGCACCCAAGGATCCACCCCTTCCTGTAGCGAAGGAGTGGATCTGCATTGTGTAGCAGTTGGTATAATTGTTTATATAGTACAGATTATATTACGTAGCACTCTACAGTGGTAATCTACAGTCCCTGTCTGAATAGAGCTTACACTTAAAATTCCCTACCGCACACAAACACACACTAGGGTCCATTGTGTCAGAAGCCAATGACCCATCAGTATGTTTTTTGAGTGTGGGAGGAAACCGGAGCACTTGGAGGAAACCCACGCAAACACGAGGAGAACATACACACTCCACACAATCCCTGGTCAGAATTGAACCCATGACCCCACAGTTGTGTGGTAGCAATGCTAACCACCGTGCCACTGTGCAAGAGCGCTCTAAATCGGGAACTGCGCAATAAATTCATAGCTCAATCATGAGAACTCAGGACTAGACTATTATACACTAACCAGTATGGTCTGGGTTGGAGGAACTGCATGTGTGTTAACACTCTAGCAAAGAGGACTAGACTGGTCCACAGTTGGCAATCTATTGGTTCCTCTGAAGCACTACTAACCAGGATAATATACCATGTCCTTGTACTTCTGATATAAAATACCTTGTGCTTATTTTCTAAGTGCTATTTGTGGTATCATTAACATTAAAATCAATGGATAGTACACGTCCATTGATAAAATCAGAGGTACCTTGTTTACACTTAGGGAGAGATTTAATTGCTGCACTTATTGCTGGCAATTAAGGTAGGAATCACAGCTCATTTTTCTCCTACCTCTAGAGGGTGTGAGCAGAGATTTCAGTCATAACATCGGCGCAAGGGGTCTCCGCAGACTTTCAGAAGACACCTCACAAAGAATTGAATCTCCCCCTTAGGGTGGGAATTCATTTGCCAGCGATGTGGCGCACAGATATTGCACCGTGCACATTAGCGCCAATTACAGCAGGAATCTCTGCTCATTTTCCCTCGCACCTCTATGGGGTTTGAGGAAAAAGGAGCAGAGATTTCTGTCAAATCTCCTCCACCAAGTGTCTCACGGACGGTCGAGAGTCACGTTGCGGCTAATTGATGCTGAGTGATGTTTTCCATTTAACAAACTGCAATTTGCAGTAAACATTAAACTTATTGCAGCTGTTAAAGGTATAGATTTACATCACTGGTTGCTTTATTAACTCATAAACTATAAACCATATATTTCCAGGGCAGTCAGCAAGATAACGTTCCTGTCCTAGGGAACAGCTTATTATTCTGCTAACGTCTTTTCCATAATATTATTGTGAGTTCCACAGAACAACATCAATCAATTCTTGATTTTCTACAGCAGGGTAAAGCACGTGCTACTGATATGGAACTACAAATCCCAGCATGACCCTGCCAGCGGACTGCAGACAGGTCATGCTGGGAGTTATAGTTTCACCACAACTGGTTGATGGAACCTGTCCTACAGCTACAGCAGCTATTTACAGGTATGACATCTATAAAGATGTCATACCAGTAAATATAACGCTGTGGCACCTCCAAAAAATGGACAATATTGAAATAAAAGGGAAAAAGTTGTGTTCTAAACATCTGTTATATAAATTGAGCTCTGTAATTTAGCATTTTTGTTTCACTCCAAAATATATTCCACTTAAACGTCAATTAGTTAGAAAAGTTGAAAACATATTTTCACTGAATCCATTTTTTTATGTAATAAACTCTAGGGGGTATATTTACTAAACTGCGGGTTTGAAAAACTGGAGATGTTGCCTATAGCAACCAATCAGATTCTAGCTGTCATTTATTTAGTACATTCTACAAAATGACAGCTAGAATCTGATTGGTTGCTATAGGCAACATCTCCACTTTTGCAAACCCGCAGTTTAGTAAATATACCCCCGAGATGCTGACAGTTTAAAATTTGGAACCTAGCCTTCTCCTGACAATAATATAGTCCTAACCTATCAATGATTTTATCACACTGTAAACTTGTAAATTGATAGATATTATATTCTTCTCTAAATGTTGCTAGTGCTGCGACTTTTGGAGCAATGTTGCTATAACTATATTGCTATAATTTGATAAAGTAAGATGTACGTAGGGTGGTTTCAGATGGCATGTGGTGACAGTGACAGAGTAAATAGCAGCATGCTGTCACCTCTATCAGTCACACTACACTGGGAGTGGCTGTCAGTCGCACAGGCAATGCTATAGGTGTAGCCTGACAGTCCCCAGTCCACTAACCACACCCCGTTCTTTCAGCTCTGGGCTATTTTGGTCCGTCAGTGTGCACAGATCACTGACAGATGAGGATACAGTAACCAGCGGGGGACTTGTTGCTCTTAGAAATACAGGAGATACGAGGATATGACTTCTTTATTACAACCAGCCCAGTCACCCTGCTAATATCTGGGACAGAGGATGCTTCACTGAGAAAGAGGAGCCAAATTACCCCAAATCTCATGTATTGAGAGGATTATTTCTCATTTGGGACTGAAGCACCCCTGCTGATAACACTTTAATTTACAAACACAGAGGGAAAAAGTGTTGATTTTTTTTTGGAGTGTTTTTAACAAAATGACAGACGGTGCTCCTTCTAACGGAGAGAAGGACCCCGACATTGAACTGTTTGTAAAGGTAAGTCCTGTTGGTGACCTGTAAGGGCTGCTGCACACCCAGGTGTAGAATATTGTTGATGTTTTTGACTGATAAAGTGTAAATGTTTGCAAGATTTCCCATAAATGCATATCTGATGTCTAAGCACTTTATTGTGTTTTGTGCAGTTGTGACATCCTCTGCTTGGCATGTAGCATCCAGGGCTTTGTTTCTAGATATTTTAGTATTTAGTGTCTAGAAAGACAGGTTCACTGATTGTTGGTGACGCTTGTGAAGTTATACTTATTAGATTTGCTGTAGTAATCTAATATAGGAATACTGTATTTGTTCTGTTAGTAGATATTTAACCATTATTTAACAATTTCACAATATTGTTTATTTTTTTACAATATTTTTTTTTTAGAAGTTTTTCTATCAAACATGTGAAATATCTTATTTGTAGCTATTCCGCATTTGAATTTCTGACTTGCTACACATTGGTTATTTTAGTCTTAAAGAGCTTTAAAACATGAACTGGTTTCTGCACACGGTGGGTCTGGTTCATGTTCGGACGTCCGTCCGTCCGTTTCCGTAGCTTGTTACCATGCATGGCCAGAAATGGACATTACGCCGATGAACACAATTGCATTGAATTCATATCTGAATGTATGAGACACTTACAATCTCTTATGACTTGAGAGGTGGAACTGGGGAGAGAGGGGCAGACTGACGTACGCCACGTACCGGGAGGGCGTGTTAACTCAGATGTGGGCGATTCAAATACTGTGTTTATCGCAAATACGCTTGTTTTCAAGCGATTTTTCTAGCCCCACTACAGGTGGAAATACTGGATGTGGGCAGGGCTGCCAAGAGGAATTCAGGGCCCGGGTACAACAAACTCATGGGGCCCCCCCATAGTTGAGTAAGCCCTAAAAATTTTTTGCGCCGCCTAACGGCGGCGCAAAACACACGACGCGGGTTTGGTCATACATTCAGGGGCGTGTCAATGCGCCATTGGGGCGTGGCTAGCCTAACGACGGTGCAAAAATTTTCGGGAATGTGGTCATGCATTTGGGGCCGTGGCAATGCACCGTTGGGCGCATAGCTAGCACATCAAAATCACTAGGTCCTGAATTCACCACAGCGTCACATATGTCCAAGCACTCCTGACTTTTAAGACATCCAGCACCACAGTGTAGTATACAAAGAATGCAGTGTGTACACAAACAGTTCAGTCTTGGCCTGCGCCCACTGGGCTCACCAAACATTGGCATTGTCCCTACTAGAATCACAACATTTCACACACTATGCTGCTCTGTCCTACCTGTTCTTCTCACTTTCTCCACCCGAGGCTGCTGGTTTCTTTAGTTGTGGCTTGCCTGGATCTTGGAATGTAGAAGGACCTATTTGGGAAAAAAATGGCTACATTTAGAAAATTTCAGTCAGACGCAGCGTTAAATCAATAGCACCCACGATTAATAATTAGGCCTTCCTCCAGCCCCAACATTAAAATAATAGAATTCACATGTAATAAATAAACCTATTTCCCGTCATGCAAACAGCCTAGCAATACCTATTTCCCGCAACCATCACTGCCATTAAATAATTCATAGTCACATTTAATAAATAGACCTCATCCTCCCCAAACTCACCTCCACATTCAATAGGCCCCAAATCACCCCATCTTAAATTAATAATCCCCACTATTAAATTGCCTCACCATCACCCTACAAACAAAATAGCGCCCATTAATTAGCCACCACCTACCGCACACACACTACATTGCAACAAGCCCCATCACAACTACACTGCGCCCTCCATGCTGCTTTCCCCCCTTTTTATTCACTCTGTGCCTCTTTGCCCCTTTTTTTTATAACTCTGTGCCTCTCTGCCGCTGTTTTCCTCCTCTGTGCCTCTCTGCCCCTGTTTTCCTCCTCTGTGCCTCTCTGCCCCTCTTTTCCTCCTCTGTGCCTCTCTGCCCCTCTTTTCCTCCTCTGTGCCTCTCTGCCCCTCTTTTCCTCCTCTGTGCCTCTCTGCCCCTCTTTTCCTCCTCTGTGCCTCTCTGCCCCTCTTTTCCTCCTCTGTGCCTCTCTTTTCCTCCTCTGTGCCCCTCTTTTCCTCCTCTGTGCCCCTCTTTTCCTCCTCTGTGCCCCTCTTTTCCTCCTCTGTGCCCCTCTTTTCCTCCTCTGTGCCTCTCTTTTCCTCCTCTGTGCCTCTCTTTTCCTCCTCTGTGCCCCCTTTTCCTCCTCTGTGCCTCTCTTTTCCTCCTCTGTGCCCCTCTTTTCCTCCTCTGTGCCCCTCTTTTCCTCCTCTGTGCCCCTCTTTTCCTCCTCTGTGCCTCTCTTTTCCTCCTCTGTGCCCCTCTTTTCCTCCTCTGTGCCTCTCTTTTCCTCCTCTGTGCCTCTCTTTTCCTCCCCTGTGCCTCTCTTTTCCTCCTCTGTGCCTCTCTTTTCCTCCTCTGTGCCTCTCTTTTCCTCCTCTGTGCCTCTCTTTTCCTCCTCTGTCCCTCTCTTTTCCTCCTCTGTGCCTCTCAGTTTCTTTCCTTACCTTTTGTCAGCTTCTTTCTTTTCTTCTCTTCTCTTCTGTCTTCTCTTCTTTCTTCTTCTTTGGTCTTGTCAGGCTGCGGCGCTCCTCACTGACTGACTGCCGGGCGTGACTTGATGACGTCACGCCCGACAGTCAGTGTGAATGGAGAAGACAGGAGAGGAGGGACGCGGCGCCGCGGTCACGTGAGTATTGATTTTTTTTTTTTTTTTTTTTATTTCTTATAGCTCCCCCCACCAACGCCCCCCCCCCTCCCCCTACCCCTCGGGAATTTTTTTTTTAAAAAAATAAAAATACGCAAAATACAAAAAAATAAAATAAAAAAAAAAAATGACAAAAAATAGCAGCAAGGGCCCGGCCCGGGCCCCCTGGCATGGCCGGGCCCGGGTAAAATGTACCCGCTCCCCCCCCCTCTCGGCGGCCCTGGATGTGGGCAGCATGGTGGCTCAGTGGTTAGCACCTGCCTCACAGTACTGGGGTCATGAGTTCAATTCCTGACCATGGTCTTATCTGTGAGGAGTTTGCGTGTGTTTCCTCACGGTGCTCCAGTCTCCTACCACACTCCAAAAACATATTAGTAGATTAATTAGGTACTATCAAAGATTGTCCCTAGTCTGTCTGTGTGTATGTTAGGGAATTTACACTGTAAGCTCTATTGGGGCAGGGACTGATTGCATTCTCTGTACAACACTGTGTAATTAATGGCGCTATATATATATATATATATATATATATATATATATATATATATATATATATATATATATATATATATAAATAAATGATGATAGTGATGACCAACATGACATAGTCTTTGATTAAAAAATTACAGATCTGCGTCTCAGTAGTATTTATTATCAAAACACATTGAATATTATATATATATTTACATTAATGTACAATAATTTATGAAATAAAAAAATATATGTACTATGTTAAAAAAATAGATATTTATTTTGTTCTTAGCAGTTGTAATTTTATGATAAAATATAATTTTTGTGTGTTCTAATGTGAAATTATTGTACTTAGAAATGTACGTATAGTGCAGTCTGTGATGTGTGTCTATACGTACAGAAAGTCCTGTTTATACAAAGGGTATTTCCACCCCTATTCAAATCGTAACCTATCTTAACATACACTTTGATATGAATAGAGGTGGAACTACGCACACGTTGCGGCTCTTTTTAAACATGCAAGTTGCGTTCGGACTTGAATCATGCCCAGTGAGTAAGGAACTTGTTACTGCAGATGCTACGAGTGGTCACTGGCCAGGGCCGGATTAACCATAGGGCTAACTGGGCTACAGCCCAGGGGCCTCGGGCATCCAGGGGGCCCTTGAAAGAGCTCAGCAGCAGTATTGATCGGTCGGGGGCGGGGGCGCCGCCAGCCCGATCAGTGCTGCTGAGTACTTTCACTGCAGTACTTCCCCAGCGAGCTGTAGTCTCCTTACTGAGGAGATCTCGCGAGTCTCACTCTCACGAGATCTCCTCAGTAAAGAGCGTACAGCGCGCCGGGGAAGGAGGATAAGGAGGTAAGTGCCGAGGGGGGGAAGGGGGTGGGGGGCGCGGCTCCGATCACGGGGGGGGGGCCTTCACGGGGGAATGGAGGCCCCCTTAGCCATGGGGCCTCCATTCCCTTAATCCGACCCTGTCACTGGCCCATGCTTTTAGGCTGTAAGTGGCTCTTGAGTTTGTTTACATAATTGTGTATGTCATGCTGGCAATAAGGGAATCAGTACTAAGTGTAACACTGGTTGTAAAGTGTGAACCCTTGAGATAAATGGAACGCCATGCACGCTGTATAGGAAATGGTACAAGTATTAGCATCACCTGCACCGGTGCTTACATACAGCGTAGGCAGCCATTTTGTGGACTAAACCAATACTTAGCCTACTAATTCACTCTGAACTACTGACATCAGTAAGACACGAGGCGCCAAGTGCCTCAAATTTCTAACTAGCTCTTTTTTAATTGATAGTTTGCACACTTGAGGATATGTATTTAGCCCACAATATGGCTGCCTCCACTATGAGCAGGCGCACTTTAAAGCATACTTGCGAGCTCTCCTGGAATGTCCGGGAGACTCCCGAATTCCGGCTAGGTCTCCTGGACTCCCGGGAGAGCTGGCAATTCTCCCACATCTGCCCACTTCCTAGTGAAGTGGACAGATTTCAAGCCTCCATGATGTAAATCGCATAATTTTGACTGGTGGAGTTCCTGTTGCACTAATTTCCAAATTGCACTGGCTGGCAGGAGGCTGGGGATTACTGACATACCTGAAGGCACTCCTGTGTTTTAAAGGAAAAAAAAACAGCAATATCAGCTACTTTCCTGGAAGTGTCTCAAACATGGTCAGTGTGACTTAATGAGACTGGTATATGCAGTATCCGCTAACAGTTCACCTTCTTTTTTTAGTTGGTACAGATTCAACGTTGTTTAAATAATGGAGTATAACTTTCTAACAATTGTATACCTGTTCTGTGCTGGGTTGTATACAGCCCGATGTATCACATGACTGATATAACACTCCTAGGGGTATATTTACTAAACTGCGGGTTTGAAAAAGTGGAGATGTTGCCTATAGCAACCAATCAGATTCTAGCTGTCATTCTGTAGAATGTACTAAATAAATCATAACTAGAATCTGATTGGTTGCTCTAGGCAACATCTCCACTTTTTCAAGCTCGCAGTTTAGTAAATATACCTCCTAATCTTTAGCTTCTGAACATCCCATCGGAACAAAATAAAAATAAAAGTTGTTTCTGACTCAAATGCAGAAGAAATTCCTTTCTGACACCAGAAATGTTGGAGTCAATTTATTTGCATGTAGAGATTAGGAAGACGCTAACGATGTCCACCACAAAGATGTGTTGGCAAACTTCCCTGATATTACTCAGTGTATTGCTCCAAAATTATTAGCCCGCAAAGCATACTACCCAGCTGTCCCAATTTAGGAGGGACAGACCCAAATTGAGGGCGACAGCTTTGTCCCGATTGGTGGGATAGTTGGGGGAGAGTCTGTCCACTGCTGGCACTGGTGCACACGGCAATGATGGGGTTTGACGGAGTTTAGAGGGGAGGGGAGCAGAGAACGTGGCAGCCTAGCGCTTCAAATGAGCAAATGCCACCTACCCAAATGTTGGCAGGTATGCGTAAAGTCGCCGGTCTTATTACCAATATCTACATCTACAAACTGCACAAAAACGTCTCCATGTAAGCAGGTCGCTCGGATTGAGTGACAGATGACTGGATATGACCAATTTGCGCACTCGTGTGTCTTTTATCTGGGCTGAGGACAGATCTTCCTTTACACCTGTTGGACTTTATAACATACGGTCGCTATACAAATGATTCACCCCCTTTTTTTCATATTTTTATATAAAATCTTTGTATTGACCTCCTATATATTATACACATGCAACATAATGAGACTTGGACGCATTTCTAGATACACTTCTTAGGGGGCGTATATTTGGTAGGTACTAGAAGCCTGGTTATGACGATGACACCAACAAACACTATCTAGCTGCTTTTGATTGGCTGACAATACTTTATTAGTGTTGCGGCTATATCACGTCAAGTCAGGGCCTATTCAGATTACTAACCGCTTCCAGACTACTGTAGGAAAGAACATCCGCATTCTGTTTACAACGCAGTAACCGACAGATGTTGGGGTGTTTGTACGTTATCCAACTCAGTCTGTGGTGTCCCGCATAACTCATTGCCCCTGTCACATACACAGTTACACGATTGGACAGGACACGGCCCCCCACAGGATTAGTTCATCTCCTAAAATACTTTGCCCTGGTTTGGGTGATCTGATTGGCTGCATGGCTTTCTATCCCTGCCCACTTCAAAACTGGGGACACACGGACAAGCAGGACATGAGCATTGACACCAAGAAGGTGCTCTATATAATTTAATACGGGTCACCTGTCAAACGTGCCCAGGAGTGAGTACAGACTCTCAATAGTCCATTTTCACAGATATCCTTAAAACTCATCCTACTAAAATACTTTAGTTATTACTCCTGTAACTGATCCTAGACAAAGAAGTGATGCTTTGAAAATCGTGTGTTCAGTGCAGGATCTGAAAGCAGTTTAGGGGCCCAGTCAGAACTCCCACCAGGTTCCACAAGTAAAAATAACATTATTTGTAGCATAAGCATTTTATACTCTAAATATACAATAACATAAATAGACACTGAAAGTTTTGTGGCTTTTGAGGTAAAATAAAGTCATATTTTCACTTGTTTTCATTGTATGAAGTATTAGCCATTGGTAATTTTTGTGGCCGTTCATATAAAAATGACAGCTGACTCTTCTGTCTCCACATAGTCAGAGAAGTGTGTGGTTTGTGGAGCCTGCTATAAAGTCATATAGCTATTAAGAGTAAAAAAAAGACATATGTTCACCAGGTAGAAAAGACAATAAAGCAATAATAAATAGTAAAATTAAGTTTATCTTTATATTTGCTGAAAAAAATCCTTCCTGATTCCTCCCTAGCAGTCACACTACTAACACTATTATATATGTAAATGATGAGCAGTCTTTCAATACCCGTTCTTATGTCAATACATCACATCACAGTTTTACTGCTCTTACTGTAAAGAGCTCTTTCACATCTGGGGATGAAATCACTTTTTTTTAATTCGCAAGAGGTGACCCTGTGTCTGCTACGGAGACCCGATACTGAATAGATTGCCTTCCTCATCATCACCATTTATTTTATATAGCGCTACTAATTCCGCAGCGCTGTGCAGAGAACTCACTCACATCAGTCCCTGCCCCATTGGGGATTACAGTCTAAATTCTCTAACATACACACAGACAGACACACAGACTAGGGTCAATTTGTTAGCAGCCAATTAACCTACTAGTAGGTTTTTGGAATGTGGGAGGAAACCAGAGCACCCGGAGGAAACCCATGCAAACACGGGGAGAACATACAAACTCCTCACAGATAAGGCCATGGTCGGGAATTGAACTCATGACCCCAGTGCTGTGAGGCAGAAGTGCTAACCACTGAGCCACCATGATGCTACCGTGAATTGCCTTAAAGTTTTCGTCACAAGACCGGGATAGTCTTTTGAGATCTCCTGTGCCCCATGATAAATTTAGTGCCCTTTTGTGAGTTGTATTCAACTCCAGGACTTTCTTGTGAATTGGTGCCCAAAGTTGCACTGCATTCTCTATGTGATACTAAATATTCATACTGATCACCCAGTGCATCTAGTCCTTATTATAATTCTGTTATTACACAGATTATTGTCATACTTACCTGCTCTGCCAGAATGTATGGGAGACTCCGTCCTTCCGGGTCCTCTGTCTTCGTCTTGTAAAGAGGGTGGTGTCTTAATGATGAAACTTGTAAGAATTCGTCCTAACAAAATTGTGATGTGCGTAAAATCAATGAATAGAACTTGTTTTTTTTTTTACTAGGGCTGTGCAGAGGGGTGACCTACCAGGACGCTAAGCTGAAGGGGGGTGCAGGGAAAGGAATATTTTTGTTTAATTTGCTTAAAGTTAGGGGCGGGTGGGCGCCAGTTTTCTCACTTGCCCCAGGTGCTAATACTTCAAGTTACGGCTAAATGTGCCTAAATGCCGCAGATCAGCATTGCATGTTATTGCCAAGTCTATGATTTATACGTATGCGGTACCTAGATCCTGTGTTATGGAGAAGTAATACAGGAATACAGAACAGAAATAACACACATGACTCCTACTGACCGTTCCTATCAGCACTTCTCTAAGGGGGACACAAGCCAAACATTATCTATATTTTCCAGTCCTTTTTCCTTTTCCTTGTTTTTTTATTATTCACAACAATTTGCTGAGATTGGGAAATCATTCTGCTTCATTTACAATTTTGGAAAGAAACGTGCTTCTTCTGCTCCATCTCTGTACGATTATGTACATGATAATACTGTAGAGACATTAAGGCCATCTGACAATTGTTGGCTGAAAGTGTTGTGTGGCTTAAGAGCTTTGAGAGAGTAGATACAATGGCATTAACCTAGGCAACCTGGTGCCCTCCAACTGTGGTGGAACTATAAGTCCCAGCCTCTGGCTGGTCAACCAGCTGATACTTGTAGTTTCACTATAGGCGGAGAGCCAAAGGATGCAGAAGCTGCCTGTACTATACTAATAAAATCTATAAGGCGGCCTCATATCTAACATCACTCAGTATATCATGATGCCTTTTGTTATTATAGGGTGTCTTGCACTGTGTAATCCTACAGGAATTTGAAGGATCCCACGTTAATGGGGATTTACACAGGTATTCTCTCTCTCACTACAGAGCCCTACAATTAGCGGATCAGTGGGGTCTCCCCTCCCTCAATATTACCAGATAGTTCATTGCATTTTGGGCTGTGGACAGAAGGGGCCTGATTCATGAAGGCATGGAAAACAAACATAGACTGCGCTTTTAAAAAAAACCTGCATGTATTTCGAGCATACGCACGACCGTATTCAACTGCAATCGAATCTGAAGAAACATCTCTTGTTGAATACGGGTCTAGGTACGCTGTGTGTATACGACCGTACTGAGACAGACACAACACACTGCAGGACACAAATAATACATATGGGTAATTTAAAGTCCCTGCAGAACGTACAGAAATAAAAAAGTGTTCAATGAGTGCTGGCTGTTAATAATATGTTCATTAAGGAATAAACATTGAGGAATTTTTTTCCCCCCATCAAATACATGTATCAGGATTTTCTCAATGCGTACTGTATATAAAATAAATTTTTGCAGTTGCTCCTAACTGCAAACACATGTTGTGGCATGCATACACGTCTGTCATCTCTAGTAATTGGCTCATCTGCCCTGGAGCAAATGATCCAGCTAAAAAACACGAACCTTAGCGATGCCCATAGCGTGAATCGGACACTGTTGTGTATGCTCGGCCTCGGCACGCCGCTAATGTACATTGCCTACATTATTCTTCCCCTTCCTGTTCCGCCCTTCAAATCCTAGGCTGTCGGAAGTGACATTAACATGCGAACATGAATTGCGTACTTTGCCGCAAGTCTCATATTCGCGCATGCAGAGAGCGAAAATACACAAAATACTCCATGTAAATGACATTCCTTAGTGAATCAGGCCCAAGGTGTGTAACTAGTGTGTCATGTGCTTGGATTGTCCACTTCTCTTGTCCAATCACAGCAGCATATTGATTGCTTTGATCACCACACTTCACTCTTTGCTTCTCCTTCTGGAAAAGGCTGTTGCTAACAGTACTGGATAGAGTGCAGGTGTGGGAGGGATCAGTGAACGGCTCTTTTAACTTCGCCTTTGACCCCAGAAAACTCTAGTAAAGAAGAAAAGCTTCTTTCGAGATAAGTCCAATTTATGGCATACAACATTTTGGGGAGTTGCACAGAACACTGTGAAGCCTCCTTTCGTTTTTGGGGGGGGGGTAAATCACGACTTTTCGGGTGGCAGGGTGAGCTCTGACATAATGTATCTGCTTCGCCTAGGAGCCTGTATAAGCATGTGCCCACAAACTTCATGTTACAGCACTGCAAATACAAATGAGGTTTCAGCATAGAAATATGTCTCGTTCTCCCAGCATTATATCTCATACAGCCTAAAAATGGGGATCTGACCCTATGGGCAGGACCTGTAACTAGGTCACCATATTATTTGTGGTGACTCTCTCCTTCTACGTTTACTTTGTCTTACAACTAATAAGCTACATATGCTTTAATATTATTTTTGTACAAGCCCCCTATTTTCTCTTCCTTATATCTTTGACAATATCCTTACTTAATGGAGAACAGTATAAAGAAAGTGCGTTATCAATGAGGAACAGAACAATGGGTTGCAAAGCTGAAGCACTGACATTGTTTGGATCATTGCCACACAGGCTAAGAACCTCTCATCTAGAAGAATTAAATATGCACATTAATGAAATGCTCTCCATATTAACCTATTTCCATGGATTTAATTCCGCTTTAAGTGGAATTCCAGGTCAACGGGAAATAGCGTTTTAAAACAAAACGATGCAGATGGAGGTCAGGTGGGAATTTACATTACGAACCCAGAGCTGGAACCACAAATCCTGTTACACCTTCTGCACAAATAGAATCATGAATCATTACTGTGGTGAAGGACAATAGAGAAGTGAAACAATGCACTAGAATCCTGTAACATTCTATTCCATGCAGTTGTTTGGTCTGGTCACACCCAGCTCACCAGCACAGGGAATGTAGCCTGAGAGCAGGGAGATAACTGCTGTCTGTCAGTGTTTTGTGTGTCAGCAGGACTAATACCCTGGGTATGTCATGCCCAGTGTGCTCTCAGTGTCAGGGGCAGTACTGGCTTGTGATGATCTAGGATATGAATAAGTTTCATAAACAGGATGCAAATAATGAGCACATTTAAAGGGAGAAATTTATTTTTTTTTGTTTCTAGCCTATCTACTTGTAAGCTGGATATGTCAGTTGACAACTATCAATTCTTTTTGAAAATATAGTAGTCTGAGCTCATCTCTTCTATATGCACTCAAATATGAACGCAGCAAGTTGCTCTTCCCGACCAACATCTGATTAGGAGCGTTCAGATGACAATTAGGAAGGATGGGAATGTGGTCATCAGCCGCGTTACATTTACATGTTGTTTATTAAACCACAAGGCAACAGAAAAATGAATAGACGTTTCAGATGATCCCACTAACATGTATCATTAAAAAAATGAATTATTTGCTGGAGTAAAGAATCTGCTTTGGGACAAACATTCTAATGATATGACTGGAATAGCTAAGAATAAATATAATGCAAATGTGTAGTTAAAGACTGCATGGCTACATACCCCTATAATAACACATATAGATTGTGCTGTGAGATCGACCTGCCCACTGCAGATTGCTCTGGTGTCTTTGTAATAAGGGAACATTCATATGGAGATCATAGAATTGTGTAAACTGACGCCATGCTGACAAGTTATGTGTCTTGGTTGCAATAAAAGTCAATGTATAGATGTAATGGTAAACATACGGACAGCTGAACACTTTTTATTACTTCACTTAACATGAGTATATTTACTGATCCCTGGTTAACTGTAGCAGAACAGCTATCTTCCTCTGATATGAGAATATTATCACACCTCATGCTGGTCGTAGGTTTTAATGTTTTGCCAGTAGAATGTTTGTCTATCAAAAAAATTAAAAATTTAAAAACAGCACAGTTCTACTTCTCTTGTTCTGTAAGCCAAATGGATTATATTTAATTATATTAGATATTTATTTTTAAAAATCCTTTCTAATGGGATAAAAAAAAACAAACAAACCACTACATGATTATCAGCGTGGGACCCTTCACCAGCCTGCCAATCACAAGCGAATGTTTGTCTTGTTCTGTGCGCTGACTGCAATTCTCACTACCTGGTCTTATTCAGTAGGTCGGGAAAATTTCCACAGGTTACCTATTTCTGAAAAAAAAAAAAAGTATAAAAATAACACAGCCTCAACCTGCAGTGAAAATCCCCTGGTGCAGTTTATTGAACAGAAAGCTGTGTTGAGAGGATGTAGGATGTCGTAAGAAAGGAGAAGTTTGTGAGGGGCAGTCTGGAGCATTATATAAAGAGGTAGTGGGATAGAAATCTTCTGATGCACTCAAAGTAAAGGACAAGTTGACTGCAGACTCAGACAGGCAATTAAAGTTACCAGCAGATCACCAGTGGGCCCCACGTCTTAGCGGGTGCCATCAGAATGATTCTGCACAGGGAAATCACAGTAACAGTGTATTTTTCATTCTGGTATCTTAGAGACATTAACTATATATGTTTATACAAAAAGATAATGTTTTAATTGCAGTACAAAATACATGTGATATACAAGATATATGGGGAACATCAGAATCATCATCATCATTTATTTATATAGCGCCACTAATTCTGCAGCGCTATACAGAGAACTCACATCAGTCCCTGTCCCATTGGAGCTTACAGTCTAAATTCCCTAACATACACACAGACAGAGAGAGAGAATAGGGTCAATTTGATAGCAGCCAATTAACTTACCAGTATGTTTTTGGATTGTGGGAGGAAACTGTAGGACCCAGAGGAAACCCAGGCAAACACAGGGAGAACATACAAACTCCAAACGCCATGGTTGGAAATTGAACTCCTGACCCCAGTGCTGTGAGGCAGAAGTGCTAACCACTGAGCCACCGTGCTGCCCCACATGTATGAAAACTGCTCAGCAAGTAACTGTGCAGACATGTGTTGCCCATGGCAACTAACCAGCTCCTGGTCCGCAGTTACTGTGTGCTCAGTCCATTTGGATTGGTCCAGTACACACACAAGCCCCACCCCTTTGCCTGCTGTAAACAACTTGACTTTTGAGGGGTATGAAAAGATTTTGGTTGCAGAGAAAATTTTGTATCACCAGTACCTGAAGCTCAACATGTCTAAAACAGAGCTCATCAAATTCCCTCAATTCTCCCAGACCGTCTCCCAAGCCCACTGCCTTGGTGTCACACTTGACTCCACCCTCTGCTTTATTCCTTCCATCCAGATTCTCTCCCAGTTCTGACGATTCCACCTTAGAAACATTTTTTTTTACCTAACATGCTACCAAAACTCTTATCGATTCTCTCGTCATCTCCCGTCTTGACTATTGCAACCTCCTGCTATCTGGCATTCCTGACACCCATATATCCACACTTCAATCCATCCTAAATGCTGCTGCAAGGCTGATCTTCCTCTCTCCTCGCTCCACATCTTCTGCACCACTTTGCAAATCCCTACACTGACTCCCTGTGTCCTCCAGAATCCAATTCAAATTACTCACCCTTACCTACAAAGCCCTCAACAACACTACCCCTGCATACATCTCAAATCTCATACCAAAATACTTTTCCTCCCTCCCTCTTAGATCTACCTCTGACCTACCCCTTGTCTCGTCTCTGGTAACCACTTCTCACTCCCACCTATAAGACTTCTCCCGTGCTGCTCCCCACTTATGGAATTTCCTACCACGCTCAATCAGACTTTCCCACAGCCTTCAAATCTTTATACTCTCTCTGAAAGCACATCTCTTTATTACAGCTTACCCTACTCCCACCTATACTACCCACACTAATACACACTCACAACTGTCCCAATCTCCACTCTGAACCACACTCGCTCCTCTTGTCTCAGCTGTGCCCTCTTTTAATTAGAATGTGAGCTCTCTAATAAGCAGGGTCCTACATACCCTTTGTTTTCATGTCTGTATTTATATTGTCTTCCTTGTATGTCCATGTTTTATGCCTGTCTTGTTTACCCTACTGTACAGCACTGCAGAGCACTGTGGCGCCTTACAAGTCTACGATAATAATAATAATGGTAATAATACATGAACATACATAGTATAGTGAATTGATTTTAATATTTCCATACTAAAATAAATACTAAAATAAATGTGCTTGATTCATTTTATTTTTTTCCTGTGTGGGAATCCCCACTTACAGCATCTTAAAGCATAACTTCAGATATAGTTTTAGGTGGAGGCCAATACTTTGTGCTGGACCTTTCAAAGCCAGGACTTTTCCAAAGCTAATAACTGGTTCCCAGGGCAAAGTGTGAAACTGTTACCCTCCGTCTTCACTTGTCAAAGTAAAGAAACTTGTTGTGTGCTTTGAGATTAATTTTTTTTTATTGAGCAGGGTGTGGTTATAAGTAATGTGTGAGGCCATACACATTGTAACAAGCACAGTTAGGACTCTGTATTCAATAGAGAACACTCATTTACTTTGGAGATATTTCTATCGACCGTCAGCGATAGGTGACTCCCGCTGGTGATAAGATTTGAATAAAGCATTTTTTCATTAGGCAATAATTTGACCTTTAAAAATAAATATGTCCCATTACACAATACCCGGCTGTGCCCCCAAAATATTACACAGCCAGCGCACCATTATACCAGCCTGTGCCCCCCCCCCCCAATATCAATAACATGCCGGTTTGTGCCACCATTATATTATACCAGTGCCCCATCGTACCCTTTGTCTCAACATCATACTAATGCAGCCTATACCATCTTATTACCATGGCAGCATGTGCTCATAATGTTATACCATACCAGCCTGTGCTACTAACATTAATCTATACCGGGATGTGCCCTCATTATGCAATGCTTGCCTGTTTTGTCTGTAGATAATGCTAAGTATACTGCATTCTGGTGTTCAGCATTGGCTTTCTTGGGAACCTCCAGATAATTGACATACTGTACACACGAGGTTCTATGAGGAAGACCAACAAGGTTACTACTCCACCTCCCTTTATCTTATAGGTGCTGAGGGTGTGCATTGTGGCTGGCAATGGGTTGTGCATTGGGGCTGTGTAATGTGGATGACAATGGGCTGGCATTGGGGCTGTGTAATGAGGGTGACAATGGGCTCTGCATTGCGGCTGCATAATGTGGATTACAATGGGCTGTGCATTGGGGCTGTGTAATGTGGATTACAATGGGCTGTGTATTGGGGCTGTGTAATGAGGGTGACAATGGGCTGTGCATTGGGACTGTGCAGTGTGGCTGGTTATGGGCTGTGCATTGGGGCTGTGTAATGTGGATTACAATGGGCTGTGCATTGGGGCTGTGTAATGTGGATGACAATGGGCTGTGTATTGGGGCTGTGCAGTGTGGCTGGTTATGGGCTGTGCATTGGGGCTGTGTAATGTGGATTACAATGGGTTGTGCATTGGGGCTGTGTAATGTGGATGACAATGGGCTGGCATTGGGGCTGTGTAATGAGGGTGACAATGGGCTCTGCATTGCGGCTGCATAATGTGGATTACAATGGGCTGTGCATTGGGGCTGTGTAATGTGGATGACAATGGGCTGTGTATTGGGGCTGTGTAATGAGGGTGACAATGGGCTGTGCATTGGGACTGTGCAGTGTGGCTGGTTATGGGCTGTGCATTGGGGCTGTGCTGTTTGGCTGACATTGAAGTCTTTGAAGGTGTTGAACTTTTCTGGTCTAGAAAGGGGGCTCCTGCAAGACGTTGCTTTGGGGCCCAGTAATCCCATCCTACAGCACGCATAAAGATGAACGATGATTGAGATGATAGTGATATCTATTGTGAGCTTAGTGTGTACGTGTTCCTTGTGCTGTAGGTGCAGAGCCATGCGTCAGCACTATCTGTATTCCTTTATCCAAACCCCTTTGCTTATAAGGTAGTTCAGTTTTACTGATCGTTTTGTCCTGTTTTAACATTAAACAAAAGGGGCAGCAGCAGGATTTTGGCTGGGGGGTTCCAATATTACCTTTCACCAAATATTCATCAATTGTAGATATAGAAAACAAAAAATTACATACAGTAAACAAAGCAAACATTATATATTTGTCCAGACTCTGGTAAAACCTACAAATAAACCGACCTAGTGCCTGTACAGTGCTAGAAGCAGCAGCACAACAGCTTATGGTCATATTTTGATGAGTAAATCTGGTCTAGAGGAAGATTGTGGATACGACGATCCCTGTTTACCTATGAACAACTCAGGAAGGTAAGTATAGAATGGAGATACGTTGAGTTAAGCTTTACATTGCTTTTCAGTAAGCACAATAGTGAGTCCATTGTCATCCACATTACACAGCCTCGGTGTACAATAGTCTCCCTTCCCCAGGTGCAATAAATATGCAAAGCATTTACTACTGAATTCTGTGTGTGCTCACAAAGATATGTCATTCAGGTTACATAGATGGTTGTAAAATTGTCAATGAGGTTCAATGACGCCACAAATGTGCGGTATCTCGTTATCTCTGTGCCTCACTGCAGTTGCTTCTTATTTTGTTTATATCTGGTCTCTTGATTAGTGATAGTTCTCCCAGTGTAATTACATAATTAGTAGCCTGCACATTCTGTATATCTCCGGCCCATATCCATTATCAGCTTCATGAACACACTTAGAAGTTTCTGAGTAAGGTTTCTGCACCTTCCACAATATCTCACACGCTGGTGTTATCCTCTCTGCCTTTGTAAACACTGCAATTCCTCCTCTTTGAATCATAGGCTACAAATAGAATAGTTCAACATGTAATACCTCAATGCGATTGCAATTAATATGTCTGGACCTCTCTGACATGTCCGTGTCGTATGTTCACTCAGTGGTATAAGAAATGTTTTACGTAACCTATAGGAGCAATCCATTAAATGTATATATTTTCACTCCATATGGTAAAATTCACATTAAAGGCATACTTGCCAACCTTTCCAAGTTGACCTACAGGAGATCCGGGTGGAGGTGGACGTGTGTGCGCGGGGTTCGGCAAATCGGGTCACTGTGGCCCCATGATGTGATGATGATGTGATGATGCAAGGGCATACTTGCCAACTCTCCCGGAATGTCCGGGGGACTCCCGAAAATCGAGTCGGTTTCACAGAGAGCAGGCAAGTCTCCCGCATCTACCTAGCCTAAATGACGCGATTCGCTGTGCATTTGTTGTGGGGGCGGGGCCAAAATGCTGTGTTTGGTCGAGCCCTGCCCCTCCCACCCTCTAGTCACGCCCCTCTCCCGGACTACACTTGCTAAAAGTAGGCAAGTATGCACAAGGGTGTCATTTTACCACAGGGGGTGGGGTAAAATGATGATTCCCCAAGAATCAGGAAGGAGCTGGGAGTCGGAGGTGAAGGCTCAGAGGGCCGCCCTTTGCCCCATCACCGACTTAGATTACATCCTGTGGGGCAGATGTCTCCTGCTTTTCCTCCATTAGAGTGATGATTTCAATCACCTCTACCACAGCAGCTAACAATATTGGCTGATAGCACTGTTCCTGTCCTATCATAAACAGTTATAAAACAATTCTTCTCCAGGGAGCAGAGTATTGAATTGGCAATAACAATGTTATAAGTCACTCAACCCACTTACAGCTGTGTCTCTGGTGGGGTTTAAAGCTGGGTTTGTAATTTGGGAGGTGGGGAATGTCACTCTGTAAATCATTTACGTATACCTCGCAATTGCCCCAATGTAGACGGGGCAGCCCTGATTTGAGGGTTCTGTCACACCACACCTTTGTTCCATGGATCGGGAGACATGACTCGATCACTGCAGCTCTGCAGAGCAGTGTTGACCAGGTGTGTACCCGCCTCTTGTGCGTGTAGCGACAGGGCCGCAAGGTGGCATTTTGGGCACCTGTATAGTAACTTTTTGGGGACCCTTCCATAGTTGCAGAAAGGGGCCAGGCCACACCGGATTGGCGGCTCCTCCCACTGTGCAGGCAGCCCAGGGTCACTCTCGGCGCCCCTGTACAGCAATGTATATATGTTTGGAGGGGAGGTGTTAACCACACTCCCATTGGCTAAGTGGTTAGCACTTCTACCTCACAGCGCTGGGGTCATAAGTTCAATTCCCGACCATGGCCTTATCTGTGTGGAGTTTATATGTTCTCCCTGTGTTTGCGTGGGTTTCCTCCGGGTGCTCCGGTTTCCTCCCACACTCCAAAAACATACTGGTAGGTTAATTGGCTGCTATCAAAATTGACCCTAGTCTCTCTGTGTGTGTGTGTGTGTTAGGGAATTTAGACTGTAAGCTCCAATGGGCCAGGGACTGATGTGAATGAGAGAGTACAGCCCTGCGGAATCAGTGGCACTATATAAATAAATGGTGATGATTGTGACATCGGGGGTAGTGTGGGTGACGTGAGGGGCAGGGCCTCATAACATTGTGGGTGTGGCTACATTTTAGGCCCTCTTAAGTCACTAGAGGATGTCTGATATAGATTACCTCACGTTTGTACTTTTTGAACCTGTTTTAGTAAATGTCCCTTGCAGAGCCCATTTGTATTATGCACATTCATTTTTCCTGGATATGCCCCTAGCTTATGGCACAGTACATAATGTGCCCCCATTGCCCAGGAGCTTTGCAAAATATTTTGCACATTCTTTTAATATCAATGAAAATAAAATATATATTCGAGCTTCATTTATGTCATATATTGAGCATGGCAGTAAAGGGCATCGGGCCTTTATTTTACATTTGTTTTACATATATTTTAGATTTGTTTTTTTAAAATTTTTACATAGTTTATCAGATCTGCCCTCAAGCTAAATTAAAATGTTTCTGCATTTGTGCACATAGTAAATCTCATTATAGCACCTTTTCTGCCTTCCATGTATTATTCTCAGTTCTGCGCCAATATCTATGTCGCCATTATAATGTGTACTGCATTTCACCTGATCCCGTTTGAGATAAACATACAATGCAGAACAGCTAGAACAGCCCAGCTATCATGCACCATGTAGCTATCATTATGATGATGGATTGCGATATTAGATATACTGTATGCACTTGTGAGTCCGCGATGATCTGTATTAGTAACGTGAAACAGGGTTTCCCCTGGCACACAAAACGTTCACCTGTTGCCATTTCTCATAGGCCCTATGCCGAGTGATGGTCCAATGGAAGAGCTAGCATGGTGCATGACTAGCCGGTCATACCAGTAATAGAGTCTACTCCTACAGATTTACAATGGGTGGGGAAAGTTCATACACCTATATGTGTTATATCTGCAATTGGACCTTTGAGGTATAAAGATTCTGTGCAAAAGTAAATTACATAATAACTATGCATTTTGTTGATATATTCCTTCTGTTATAACCAAATTCCCCATTCATTCCTAAACTGTCCCTCTTGTGTCTGCATTGGCTTTTACAAATATGTCCAATAATATAATTTCATCCGTCCTATATGTTACGATACTTATCTGTGGTGTTTGTAAAGTAAGCTGGGTTTTAGTCTATATATTTCCTTAAGGGAATCACAGGCGCAGCAATGGCGCCGAAGAGGGATAAGGGGGGATGGATGCAAGGTGGCCCACGTGAGAAGCATGAAGGTAAGGGAGGGGGAGGGGGGGGGGGGGAACGGACAGGGAAGTCCGTCCTGCATTTCACACCTGAGTGGTGCAGGTAGCCACTCAGGGAAAGGTGGGGGCAGGACAAGAGGTGGGACGGAGCGAGGGTATTAAGAGCAGAAGGGGGAGGAAGTTAGAATCGTCTTCAGTCTCCCACCCAACCCATACAGTTTGTATATGGTCAAAAAAAAAAAAAAAAGAGGAAAGGAAAATAAATAAAAAAAAAAGAAAAGAAAATAAATATATAAATAAATAAAAAATAAGATCTATCTATGTTGTGGTCTATAAGCATAATCATTTTTATAAATGTTGACAGTTGCTGTTTCATTTTATAGAGAGTAGAGAGAATTATTGTTTAAGTCATTTTGTCACAGTTGGAGGGGGGGAGAAGCGGTGAGCAAGGCTTAAAAAGGGGGAAGCCAGCAGGGCCGGGTAGTATCACTCTGGGTAGACGGTCGCACGCCTGGCTTCAGCTTCAACGATTGGTCCAATACGGGCGGCGTGCCAGGTTTTCAGCTATTGGAGGGTGAACTACGCTAAGGGCTGGTCTCCTGAGGACGTTGTTACGGTGCCTACAGGGTAGGCAGAACACGCCCTATTTATTCTAGATGGAACTAGAAAATTTGGTAAATTCTAATAGCCTCTCACGCCGCTTGTCTGCCGGATACAGGAATGTTTAATAAAGCTGTGACCGGAATATATTTTGCCAAACACTTGTCTCCGAGTTTTCCTTTGAGTGCTATGAGTGGGACGCCGGTTGGTCAGCCTGTACCCCTTAACAGTCCTGATTTTTGGCAGCTGAAAGGGACATGGTGTAGCAGGAAAGGTGGCAGCCTTGGAAATTTTTGCAGTTGTACAGTTAGTAAGCCCTGCTGGGGAACAGGGTTACCCCAGCAGGGCTTTTAACTGAAGCAGCCTTCTTGAAGGGCTATTGTCATCACCCTGAGAAATTTGCTGGAGGCCCAGATACAAGGTACACGGGCTGATTATTATCCCTCCTAATGAGGTTGTGATGTATATTTCAGTGCTACAGGATAGATAAAGGTTTTGAGCCTTGTGTATGGTTTAATGTCACGTGCGTACAGATAGTCAGGTTCGGGCACGCTGTCTAAACACGTAGGTACAACATAAAACACTACAAGCCCTGATGGCTGATCTGCACTTCAGTGCTCTAATCTAGCAGAACCAGACATGTATAGAGAGTCAGCCGTGTGTAGTTAGATGGAACGCAGCTCATGAATCTACATAGTGTCACAGGGGAAGGTTGGCTCAGCCTTTCTTATCGACCAATACCTTCTGTGTAGTGGCTTATCAGTGAACAGGCTTCCTCCCTAGTAACCCCCCTGTGACAACAACAACAACACGCAGGATTACAAAGCAAAGTCTCACACTGCAGTGAGAGAGATCACAAGTCAGCCTCCTGGGCGATGAAGAGTTAAAGCAGACGTGCTCCGCTAGAGTTCTGCTTTTCATCGCAGTTCTTGCGGAATACATTTCTTATACACAATGCTCCACACACCTGGTGTTTCTGCTGGGAAACAAATGTGTAACAAAAAAAAAAGAAGACTAAATAAAAATATAAAATAAATAAAGAAAGAAAATGTATCAAGATAAATAAATAACATGTATCAAAACTATTCATATACCCCCACCCCCATGGCATGTACCCAGGTTGTCTATAAGGAACACACCCAGGGCCGTCTTAACAGCATTAAACCCCCCCCCCCGGCCAAGCAGTGCATTGGGGCCGTATATATGTAACATGCCTGTGTTGTGGTGGGGTGTGGGGCCAGGTGGGGAGGAATTGGAATGAAGGGAGAAACAACAGATTTAAACACATTTTTGCATCAAAGGGAACAGAACAGAGTCAGAAAACGAACAAAGCCACTGTCATAGCCTTCAAACTTCATTGTGCTCTGTCCCATTTCTTTCATTATTTATGTTCAGTAGCGAGCAGGGGAGGCAACTGACATGGACTGTTAAAAATATTAGAAGACCTTTATTATAGCTTTACGGCTTCAGAAAATGATGTGTGTTGATTTTGTCTTGCTTATGTACAATAAATACGTGTAAGTTGTTTTCGTCAAGGTCATGATATGTATTCGCAGCAGAGAGATGGCTGTACAGATAACAGGTGATACCAAGGTGATTAGTCCACCTTAACATTTTAATAAAGAGGGTTTGAAGGTTCTGAATAAATCTCCCGGAATAATATACTGAAAAGTTGGCAAGCCCACGGGGCCCCCATGCTCGTGCCCAGCGTGCCCATGCATTAAGACGGCTCTGAATACACCCCTGTTATAAACGCCTGCTAGTTTTCTCCAACTCCTACTTTAATAAAGATGAATACATTTCCACAACTGATCAACTAGTCTTCTTTCCCCGACAATTATTAGATTAGTTCATAATTAATTCATTTACATGCAATTTGATTTGAAGCAGGCTTTGAGGTGTGCAGTCTTTTTCCGCTTCCAGAAAATAAGGTGCTCTAAAGTAAATCAAATAAGTATTCACAACAGCACATATCGGGCCTAATTTGTGAAATAGGCCTGGGGACACCATCTTACTCTATGGGGGTGTAGTTTAGCTAGCATCCTGCACCTAATCGCAGCCAGAGCACTACTCCTCTGAAGATAATTTAATGATGGGTAGAAATCACAGGGCTGTCGGATATATATTCGGGCGTTGTGTGACAAGTTGCTCTTACAACGGGATTGTTATTTTGTGTTCAGATTTAAAAAGGAAATGAACAGAGAAAGAATCATTCTGAGAGTAGAGCCAGGACTATCGGAGGAAGTGGGGAGAGGCGTATCAGCCTGGGGAAGATGAAGACTATACTGTCACTTTTATCCAAAGGACAAGCAGTAGATAGTGTGTACATTGGGCAGACCTCAGCCTCAGCAAAGCCGTTTCCACCTCACTGAGTGCAATCACTGTGTCAAGCTGAAAGAAAACTATCATCCAAATATAATTTTTACACTTGGAGGCTCTGCCATTATCCTACCCTCCCTCCCACCCCGCTGTGTGATGACGTGATTTGCCCCTATGATGGGGCAAATCATCTCAGTTGCCCCGTGGAACTAGATCCAAAATGTAGGCAAGACTAAAGATATTCTTTGATAAATTCATCTGCTAAAAAGAAATTGTACCTACCCTCCTTACGATGTTTACTAAATACATTTTGCCTTTCTGGCTCTCCTTCTGTGTTTTTCAGTAATGTCTTTATATTATCCGGTCAGAGGAATTTTTATTTTTGTCTTGCCATCGGATAGGACACGGGGCTGCTGTCTCAATGGAGAGAGCAGAACTGTCATATCCCAGATGATCAAAACTAAACAACTGACTGCTAGACGTAAAGACCTTGCTGAAAGCTGCAGACAGCTGGAAGACAAAGCAATGGATTTGGCAAAAGCTGCAGCAAATAAATTCAAATCACCGGGGGTGGGACTAATCTTAAAAATGTAATAAGATCTGTGAATTATTATTAACATAAATTGAAAAAAAATAACATTTTACAGATTTTTAAAAATCACATTTGAGTGAGTTTATATTTTAGATGCACAGAACTTGTTTTAGGTTAAAGGATGCGTGACTTTATTGCAATGTGTACATGGGGTGAAGAATCACATTTTACTATGAAGACTTATTAAACGTTATAGGGTAGCAGTGGGGGTAGAATTATCACAGTGAGACCTGGAGTTCAGAGCTGACGTTGTCGCTTCCAGTGCCTATTTTCGTGCTCCCTAGTTAGACGATACATGTGACATTTTAGTGTCACAAGGTCTGAAGTGACATGGCTTTAGCACCTTAAATGTACCCGAAGGAGCAGTACGTCTGGTTACAATGTGTCATCACATAGTTCCGCTACAAGACACCAAGCTCTAAATAGAAAACGAAAGGACAGGTAGAGACGAGCATCTAGGGTCAGATAGAAATAGCATTAATGCTGCTCTGTGACCTGTTTTCTCTCCTCCACCGGCCCGCAGCTCCTGGACACTTTAATTCCGATGGGTGTGTTGGACTAACTACGTCTGTCTTCAGTTGTATACATAGAAATAGCACAGTCTACAGCAGAATCATGAAGTCATTTATCAAACTTCGTATTGCTCGTAATCATTATTTTTTTTAGTACAGCAAATAATGATTTGGGCTATATTGAAGATGTGTTATTCATTGGAGATAATAATTATTCTTCTTTTGATGTTGACATGTTTGAGCGCTGAAGTCAATTTATCAAAGAGTGGACATTAATGATTTCTATTGTTATGTTATGACATTTCCATCATCCTCCTATACAGTGCTGGTGTTGTTATTAATAACCAGGGTTGGTTAAAAAAAAAAAAAAAAAGTAAATGAATAAGAGTGAATGTGACCCCACCCTGCAATTTTACAACCATCCACATTCCAAGCCAGCTGGGGTTAGTTATGTCAGAGAAACTGTCAGCATTGGGTCCTCTTGTCATGGTAAGAACCTGCCCCCAGGCTAACCAGTGCAGGAATGGTGCCTCTACTACAGAGCAAGCCTGGTCACATCCCAGCATGCTTTGCCAGCTATCTACTGGCAAGCATGCTGGGGCTTGTAGTTTCACAACACCTGGAGAGCCACAGGATGGCCGGTCCGGTTATAGAGGCTACCAGCCTCATGTTAATGTCTTCTTTTATAATCTCAGGTTGCCCAATGGAATTAGTGACCTCCCCACACCAAACAAATTTAAAAGCAATCTGACTTTTGCTGAAACCATCCTGTATGGCATGAGCAGCAAGGTGGCTCAGTGGTTAGCACTTCTGCCTTAAAGCACTTGGGTCATGAGTTCATTTCCTGACCATGGCCTTATCTGTGTGGAGTTTGTATACTCTCCCTGTGTTTGCATTGGTTTCCTCCCACACTCCAAAAACATACTGGTAGGTTAATTGGCTGCTATCAAATTGACCCTAGTCTGTCTGTGTGTGTGTCTGTGTGTGTGTTAGGGAAATTAGACTGTAAGCTCCAATGGGGCAGGGACTGATGTAAGTGAGTTCTCTGTACAGCGCTGCGTAATTAGTGGCGCTATATAAATAAATGATGATGATGAGTTACCTTCTTTATTGGTGGAGAGGCCAACCAATCAGAGGCACTGGAGAAGTTTTAAAACTTCTGATTGGTTGCCATTACCACCCATGTAGAATATAACACCTAGTTCCATTCATTCAGTGTCAGACAGCAGTAGTGAAGGGGGCTTATTTTTAATGTCTTTTCTGAGGGTTTTCACTACTTCCATTGGACTACATCCAGTTTAAAAGGTTTCAGTGAGTGGGAAAGCAGTCAGTACTTGGACTACGGTGGACCAAGAAAACGTTGTTTTTGTTATTGATTTTTTTTTAAACAAAGATTTGTTGAAAGAGAGAGAGTTGGGGATCTTGAGTGTTTTGTTCAATTATTGCTAATGCTATTAATGCTAACATATATTTACTGTATATAGCACCGCAGTGATTTACATTTTAATCTTAAAACCTGTATGTGTTTTTTTATTTACTATACTGTCTTAAAGACCCCGTATCCATTATACAGGCCGCACTGGGATGGCAAATTCTCATGGTCCCATTCCAATCATTACAACACTATTGGGGCTGGTAGTGTCTAGGAGAACAGGGTCATGTTGTCTCCCCCCACACCCTGTAATAGTGGCGCTGTCCAGCCTGGGAGCTGGTTATCACTATGTCAGGGGGACCCCACATTCGTGGTTTCTATAGCGAGAATAAGTCCCACATCGTTAGCGATGGGGCTTATTGTAAAAATGGTGAGAACGGCCACAGTCATTATTTTATTATTATTTACTTTTTTTTTGTTAAATAGTTCTGGTCCTGTTACTATTGCAGGGAAAGCCCTATGTCCAGGCCACAAAACTCTGATATGCTGGATTTTTAAGAGCTTTTTCTATTTTTCACTAATAGTACCTAGTTCGCTGCCAAAATGATGGCAAAAAAATTGGTTGTAACGTAGATGTTATAAGGTAGCAGTAGTCTGCTCACTGACCTAGGAACTCGTCACCTCTATCTCTTAATGTTGCGCTAATTTCAGGCTTAAAGAGCCACGATTAGTGCCTGGCTCAGGTTGCAGGAAGGTCAGTGCAGGGCCGTTGCCTGTGCTTTCCATGTTCCAAATCGAGTGCCTTGCCTTGGGCTATGTTTGGTGTTGGAACTGGAGAGTGTCCCTCAGCCCAGGGAAGCGGGTTGTCAGAGGACTGTATCTCCCTAAAAACCCAACTAGCAGGATGCAGATTTTTACATGGCCTTTCTTATTCGGTATATATCTGTGCTTCAGGTCAAAGAGGTTATGCCTGCCAGCATAAGAAAATATTCATGATCATTTCACGAAATATTCACTGACCGGCTTCTTGCTTGTCCTATTGGCCCTGCTGCTCACACTTTTCTCTTCACCCGTTTAAGTGGGGAAATTCAATTCAGCACAGTGTGACTCTGGAAGGTCCACGGAGACAAACCGCGCCGAGGTTACGGCAGGAATCTCCACTCATTGTTTCTCGCACCCCTATAGGGCGCAAAAAAATGAACGGTGATTCCTACCATAATGGCTGGCCAGCAATTGAATCTCCCCCTAAGAATGTCATTCAACCAAGAATGCTGCTGGTAGGATGTATTTACGTTATTTCATTTAAGCAGGGTGAACGTGGTGGATGTTCGGGGCGTGAAGCTTTGTGGCTGTTTTAAGTAGGGAACAAAAGGTCCACGGGGGCAAACAAATTGTAAATCCAATATGCTTCTCTATTATACAATGCAGAATGGGAGAGGAAACAGGAATATTAACACCACAGAGTGGATGTGGGTAAATATTACAAGGGCAAGATCTGCCTAAGAGAGAATTTACCATGGAAAGGAAAATACATCCCACTAAAAATATATTAAAAATAAATATCTGACATTGTTACTGTACTGGGGAGTCTTGTGATTATAGCTTCAGTAGCGGGCCAGGCTCACAGCCAGACTAAACAGTGACATATTTACAGCTGGTTAGGGACAAAACCTGTTTCATCGTGTATGCAAAATATTTGCTGGCTTTTCCCATCTGTGTTAATAAACACACGATGGACGGGAGGCACTGGAGGTGCAGTGTGTAGGTTCTGGAGAATTAGACTAATGGTTTCAAAAGATAACACACCAACCATGCTAAACATATTAGACCTGCTTTTGCCCTGGAGCGTGTACATGGTCCAACCAGCACACTTTAAGGCATAACATTCATACCTGCCAAATATGGCCAAATTAATCCCAGCCTGCCTAAACGCTGTTCCGGTATTGACCCCCCAAATGTCCACTTTGGGGCGAAATGTTACCCAATCTCATGTCAAGGGGGTACGGTTGCAGTTCCTGAACATCTGTGTATTCAGTGTGCTCACAAGCGTAGATGAGAGACTCTCCCAATGTAGAATACATAAACTGCTACATTGGATAAAGGTTACTTTTGGACGGTGTTTGGACTTTGTTGGCCTGGCATTATATTAAGTGAACTGTAATATACTCAGTGTGAATTACTGTCTAACCCTGACGCTGGTTTGTAAGTTCAGTGAATGTTATATTGTGTATTAGAATTAAGAACACTGTAGGTTGCACACTTAACACTTGTGGAATTAGTTACATTGAAAATGACAAGCAGCCAATGTATCATTTTCCTCTGATTTTTGTCTCTGGCCTCCCCCCACTCCCGTCTCTCCCCCCTCCGATCTATACTCAATGCGGCCGCAAGACTCATCTTCCTCTCACGCCGCTCCTCCTCAGCCTCCCCTCTCTGCCTCGCCTTTCACTGGCTCCCCTTCCCCTACAGAACTCTTTTCAAACTCCTCACGGACCACTTACAAGGCTCTCTCCCACTCTACTGCCCCTTATATCTCTAACCTCCTCTCCATTCACACTCTTGCCCGCTCCCTGCGCTCGGCCAACGACCGCCGCCTCTCCTCCACCCTTATCACCTCTTCCCACTCCAGAATCCAAGACTTTTCCCGTGCAGCCTCCCTTCTCTGGAACGACCTCCCTCGTTCTATCCGTCTCTCTCCTACTCTGTGCTCCTTCAGAGTGGCACTCAAAACTCACCTCTTCCTCAAAGCCTACCAACCATCCACTTAACCCCCATCTCCTCCCTTCAGCTCGTCCTCCCTTCTCTCCCCTTGCCTCAACTGGCTCCTCTTGTGCCTGGTCTGTTTACCCTCCCTTAGGATGTTAGCTCACATGAGCAGGGCCCTTTCCCTCCTGTCTCCTCACCTATTCTTCTGCTCCGTCGTAGCCTGCCTGGAGTTTCTGAAGTATTGGTACTTCTTGTTCATTGTTCTGTATGGTTTCATCCTGTATAGTCTACTGTTCGTACTGTGTACGGCGCTGTGGATACCTTGTGGCGCCTAACAAATAAATGATAATAATAAACTTTTACTTTTTTTTCCCTTTTTCCCCCTGGAGTCTCCAGCTTCTGAGATGAGAGTGTGGCAAGCAGCTAACAAATAGACCAGTTCCATCTCTTTGCTGGACCGGGGGGGGGGGGTTGGTGATGCGCCTGCACATAGCTGGTCTGCTTGCAAATTTATTTGTGTTTTTATGCATTGCTGCCTGCAAGTTGCTTCACATGATCGCCCCCTTCTAGCATAGGAGGTCTGCCTGCGGCCAGACACAACGTAGATGTCTGCAAGGTAAGCGAAGAGTAACGGCCGCGAGGTAAGCGAAAAGTCAGGTCAGGTTGCTCCGATAGTGTTTTACACTCAATCATAACGGCTGGGCAGTATCATCTACCTGCTTCTCGCAGCCCCTGTAGCTACTGGGCATGAACGTGTCATACCCATTGTGGGTTACCTCGGGCTGGATCACTGGTCTATCTGCATTGTTTTCCTTTAAAATGTTCCAGTTTGTCAATTAGTCCCTGGACAGGACTCTGCTAAATCGAACCCCCCTTAAAAAAACCCCATCTGTTCCTGACAAGCGGGCCCAGGTTTGTTGGCATGGAAATATGTGTGTGGGGGGTGGGTTTTAATGCACATTTTTGTTGCAGTGCAATATATACATGTTTTATATGCAGAGCAAGCTGTACGTTTCATAGATTTAAATCTGGACAATAGCTTACCTCACAAATGTTAAATTCTTTACCTCAGAATGTTTATTTTGCTAAATAGTAAACTCCTAATACCTTTATAAAGCTGGGTACACACTACAGAAATTTCGACCAACTTTTTATGCCGAGCAATTTTACATGCGACCGATGTTCCGATCGCTCGGTCCATGGACTGCATACACACTAGCCTTGATTAGGACGATAAAGGGAAGAGCGGACATCCCTTTAGCGACTTTTTACAGCCATGTTGTCGTGAGCAATGATTGTAATTTCGTACTCACTGTTGTGGATCGGTCGGAAGTTTATACACACTACACAGCGTAAACGAGATTGGAACGAAAATATTAAACGGTTCGACCAACCAAATGAGGCGACAATCGTCCATTTGGGCAGACTTTCGACCATCGTGTCACTGCACACACTGACCCGACTTTTGAACGAGCGGTCGTATGTCGGCTGTTTGAGCCGATTATTGGACGAAAACTGTGTAATGTTTACCCAGCTTAAGATTATCGGGAATCAGAGGGGAGACAATTATAGACACGAGTGTTCCCTTATTATCATTAATTACACATCCTTCACAGAGCAGCTGGAAAAAAAAAATGTCTTCTGTTACTGTGATTACAGCCACAACATTTGGGTTATTTTGGTGTTTGATGGCTACTTACTCCTTAGTGCTCCCCATTTGATATTTTCCAGGAAATTTTGAATCTAAGTAGACAGGTTGTAAAGAAAAGCTGAATGAAATAGGTTGTCGAGGAAAGCTGGTTGTTACTGGTTACTTTTCAATAGAAGCTGACTGTAGCAGGCCGTCTAACACATACCTCTGGGAGACTTCTGTGGATTTGTCCTGGAATCCTAGTACAGTAGGTCGTACTCTCACATCTCGTTATGGTGACACTATTTGCATGGAAGTCCTCATACCGCATAATGAAGCCAATTACATTATCATACTCCCCTGCACTGGTCCCTTTTAGATCCCAGAGAAGAGGTCCATAACTTGTCAAGTATGTTGTCTGAGAAATCTGAACGTGGCAGAACATAAAAGAACATACAAGAAAGCCAACAGGTTGTCAGAGAAAAATGGTTGAGCCAGGTTGTTGGAAAAAGCTGATTGAAGCAAGTTCTCAGAGAGAACTGGTTGACGCAGGTTGTCAGATAAAGCTGAATGAGGCTGGTTGTCAGAGAACTCTGAATGAGGCAGGATGTCGAGCAGGTTGTCAGAGAAAAGTGGTTGAGGCTGGTTGTTGGAGACAGCTGATTGAGGCTCGTTCTCAAAGAAAGCTGATTGAGGCAGTTTGTCAGAGAACGCTGGATAAGGCTGGTTGTCAGAGAAAGCTGATTGAGTGTAAGTTGTCAGAGAAAGCTGATCGGGTGCAGGTTGTCAGAGAAAGCTGATTGAGTGCAAGTTGTCAGAGAAAGCTGATTGAATGCAAGTTGTCAGAGGAAGCTGATCAAGTGCAGGTTGTCAGAGAAAGTTGCTTGAGGCTGGTTGTCAGAAAAAGCTGGTCGAGGCACACTGTTAGTAAATGGTGATTGAACCAGGTTGTCAGAGAAATCTGGTTGAGGCTAGTTGTCAGAGAAGGATGGTTGAGGCAGACTGTTGATGAAAGCTGATTGGACAAGACACAGAGCACATAGGACACCTTTGAGATCCTGCCTCAGAGCCTGCTCAAATCCAGTTTTACAGACTTTTATACCTTTTTACACCATAACTGAGAATCTTTCCTAGATGGCGAGGGTCTCATAAAAAGATGCCTGAAAATCTCCTGGTATGGGGGGATATGGGTTCATGGTAGAAAAATAAGCTTGACTCCACTAGAGTTTAAGGGTGTTGGACTAATTTATCCAGGAAAATGGTTGTATTCCCCGTGATCAGCTAATACATTTCCTACCGACTACCAAGGAAATGTAAGTTAGTGTATTCACTCTCTATGTATTTAGATTTGATTCCAGGGTCATACATCCCTGTGTGTCCCCCACACACGTCTGCTCACAACATTCTGGTAACAATGTATTTGATAATATTATAGTAAGTTTTGACAGTACCTGTATATTGTCTGCAAACAATGGTGACAAATAAAAGTCCTGCGTTACAAACCCCTAGCCACATGATTTCCATTGTTGTTGTGTATATTCTGGACGCCTAATCCTCTTTGTTTGCTCAGTTGCATATTGTGTTACCGCTTTCATTTTGCCTTTGCTGGCTGAATGGGAAGCTTAATTCAAACACATGAGATTGAATATCAGCGGAGGAAATTGCAGTCTCCTATCTGTCTGGTGATGACCCGTTTGTGGGTGTTTTTATGAGTTATATGGCTTGTTGACCTTTCCTATGAGATAAATATAGACTACTTGCTCTGCACAGTGTTCTGACAATCCTGCTGGAGGCTACACAGGAGCTCAGCCAGCTAGGCTAGCGTAAGAAGGAAGTAGTGGTTATCAATACTATAGGCTGTATTTAAAGCATACCTGTCCACACAGTGGAGGCAGCCATTTTTTGTACGGAACCAACAGCCTATCAGTTAGCTAAGAGTCATTGACATCACCAAGGCGTGTGGCATCTAGGTGGAAGGTACACCCCAATTGTTCAAATATACCATTGCGAATGCAGGGTGTGAGGGGTTTATGATGAGTCATTGCGCATTGAATCAGGTCATTCAGGCTCCGCCCACTTCAGGACCATGAGATCCAGGAGGGCGGACTACTCTGCGGGAGTACGGGAGAACTCCACGGAATTCGGGAGTCTCACGGGCATTCTGGGAGAATAGGCAAACATGACATTGGGCAAGTTACCCTATTATGGGTAATGGTGCTTCACTTAAATGATAGGCTGCATCTTACTACTGTTCATGTATAGGTAATGGGTTCAATACAAGCAGAGCGGTTATTAAATTAACCCATCTGTACTTTGGATTTTGGAAGCAGCCATCTCTTAGGATGTGTCAAAATAAAGTCCATTTGCAGGGGGGAAAATAAGCCTTTAAAGTGGGCTTTCTCCACCTGTTGAATAACATTTTAAAAAAATGTCTGGCTACACAAGACCTCAACTCGCAAACACAAAATCACGCCTTGCGACAGAAGATCTCGCTTTCGGATGCAGAACTCGGTAAAGGCATCTTCCCACGCCAAGCAAGTAATGATTCCATTGTCCAAATTTCGCCGTCAGAAAATGCAGCATTTTGTACCCCGGCAGATGCACCTTGGCCTGCAAGTTTGTACAAGGGCATTCCTTCCTAAGTATGGAGTCGTCACTTAGTACAAGAATAACATTTCATATTGTGGAGCAAGATTATTGAAATGAGGTGCAGTGGGGGATGAGTAAACCTATTCATAGCACAGTTCTACTTCCATTTTGCAAAAAGACTTGTAGACAGATTCTGAGCTGGGGGAGATTGGCGCTCATCCTGCACTTGTAATAGGATGTGTTTTGCGAGTTTCAATGTACTTTGGTGTAGAAGTGCAGTGCTAATTACAATTTGCCCAATGTAGGGAAAAAAAAATAATTCAAATATGTAATAAAACAGTCCCGATGTCCCATCAGTCTCATGGAAAAGCCTAAACTGAGCAGCTTTTTAGGAGAAAACGCAAATGTTTTATCATCATCATCATCATCATTTATATAGCGCCACTAATTCTGCAGCGCTGTACAGAGAACTCACTGACATCAGTCCCTGCCTTAAAATAGCTTAGTCTAAATTCCCTAACATACACATACACACAGACTAGGGTCAATTTAATAGCAGCCAATTAACCTATTAATACGTGTTTGGATTGTTTATTTAATGAATGTTGTGGTAGTACAAGGATGAACTTAACCTTTAGGGGTATATTTAACAAAAAGCAATTAATGATATAAGAGATTTAAAGTAGATTCTAATAAAATTGAAAAAAACATAAAAAAAATAGAAAAATTAATTAACAATTTTAAATTGAAATAAATTATTTCATTAAATAAAGCATTTTTCCCCCTATCACTGATGTATCCTGAGATGGAGATTGCAATCAGAGGATTTCAGCGGTACAGGTACCACTGTGGTCCTTCTTAAATATGTTTTCTCATGCAGAAGATGGCCGGGATAGGCAAACGCCGATAATACCTGGCAATAACTGTTGCCAGCTTCAGGGCTTGTTTAATTGGTAGAAGCCCTATCTCTGATGAAAACACCCGCTGTCATCGCATTAAAGGCTCTTCTCCCTATGATAAATACACCCCTTTTGTGCTGAGACGTTTTCCAGGACCAGAGAATAGGATGCGCTGGGAGCTCCATCTATTTGCACAAAGATGTTTTGCGGTGTGCGTCCAGTCCCTTTCGTAAACAAGTTCCTCAGACTTTCAGTAAGTTTACATTATAAAGACTTAACATCCACAATCTATTTCATATTTGGTCTATTGCATCTTGCTAGAGAGCTTGGGAAATCCCAGCACTAATCCACAAAGTCTTTAGTCGTGGCAGCTCAGCAATTATTTGTAGGGTACAGGCTGCAGTCATTTCAGCAATTAGTCCCCTGTTCTCCTCTCAGGACAGGGATCCTTTTTCAGTTCTGTTTGGCTAAACATACATTGTTGCATGATAATATTTAATGTATGTGGATGATTGTGTGTAGGTAAAAGGAAGGCAGGACCATAACAAACTGCAAGTGTGGCAGGTTTTTCTCTTGCAAGTTTTAGTATTGGAATTTCAATGAATAATTTAGCCATGGTTCGTGTTTCACAGCGAGGTTAACTTTCAACACTTCACTACCATCATTCTCTGTCAGGTTGTATCTCAGTGAACACATGGGTGGTCTGTCTCCGTATGTAACTCCTGTAGATTCAGTACATTGTAGAACAAGCTGGCAGGGATCTGTGAGAAGTTAAAGATCTGCTAAGATACAAGATTGCCCAGTATGAAGAGAAATCTTGTAACATTCACAAGTGTATAGGTTAAAGTTCCCAGACCATGGGGAATATTTACTAAACTGCGTGTTTAAAAAAAGTGGAGATGTTGCCTATAGCAACCAATCAGATTCTAGCTGTCATTTTGTAGAATGTACTAAATAAATGACAGCTTGAATATGATTGGTTGCTATAGGCAACATCTCCACTTTTTCAAACCCACAGTTTAGTGAATATACACCCATGACTGAATTTGACATACTTGATGTTGTATGCAATCTTGTTATCAAGCTCACTGCAAGTTATCATCCACAGATTGCCCATATTGTTCTCTGATACACTTATTGTGCACGCTGCAATATCACTTCAAGGGTAGACCCAAATCAGTGATGCCTGACAATGATCTTATGGTAATCAATGGAATCATTACTGGCATAGATCCCAATATTGATGTATCTTGGACACATAATAAACGGGCATATCCTATCCAGAGTAGGTGTGGCTTCATAAGAACATGAGTGTGGCTGGATGGATATGGGTGTGGTTTGAGGTATATCCTATCTTATTTTGTAACAGTTTTGTGTATGTTGAAAAATACAATCAGAATAAGACAACTACCGGCCTGTGTGTGTGTGTGGTCCTCTTCCAACCAGTTTTGGCATCAAATTGGATGGATCTAGATTGCATGGGATGAGTACATGCGGTCAGCTAATGACTTCTAGGTAAATGCAGGGGGGAAGGGGCTGGAATCCCTGCATTCAGACCAGAACACTGAATAAATGCTAAATTAAAACCGCTATGTGTCACGAGCCGCGGCGGTACTCACAGCCGCCGCGGCTCGCTTCCTGTCTGCCCCAGCGTCCCGGCCGTCACCATGACGACCGGGACGTAACTTTCCCTTCCAAGGCAACGGCCGGACGCTTGTCATATAGCGCTGCGTCCCGGCGGTGTTGGAAGCCGGGCACATGCGCAAAAGAGGACACAGCCTGTGGGCTAATTAAAGGGGACTAGTTACAGGCATTAGCCTGCATCTGTGTGCACCTATCAGGGACTAGCCCTGATTGGTCTGGTGCTATGTTTCTCATTAGTCTGCAGGGGTGCATGTAAGTTTTGATTGGGCCAACTGTGTATTTAAGGCAATGAGGTCTGCTGCCTCATTGCCGGTTATAGCTTCTGCTTCCCAGTCTGCTGACCTGCTTTGTTCCTGTTCCTATCTATTGAACTTCTGCTGATCTCCCGTGTATAAACCCTGGCTTGTATTTGGACTTCGCTTATGTATCCTGTGACCCTGACCTCTGGCCTGTTTACCATTTCTCCTGTGTGCCTGTGACCCTTGACCCCGGCTTGTTAACTGGAATTGCAACCTGCTGCCGGCCCTTGACCTCTGCGTGGATCTCTCTCCGCTTGCCTGGGTTCTCCCCAGCCGGTACACACTTCACGACCCTCTGCCAGTCTGCAGCCCATTCTGTCCCCACCACCAGGGGCTCCAGTGAACACCTGATTGGCAGAGTAGACTCCGGGTTGTGTTGTGCCGGCTGGAGGGGTTCCTAACATTATAACCGGCCACATACTGAGACGAGGTTGTGATGGATGGAAGCGGATCCACACCGTCTCCAGCGCAAGCCCTAGCAGGCAGTGTTGAGTCCTTGTACCAGATGATCCAGGGATTGGCTGAGCGTTTGTCCGTTCAGGAGGAACTTGCAAAAACCTCGCAATCCACTCCAGATTCCACCTGTGAACCCAAAATGAATTTACCGGACCGGTTCTCCGGAAATAGATCCCTGTTCCGGAATTTCAGGGAGAGCTGCAAGCTCTATTTTCGGTTGAGACCCCGCTCCTCCGGTTCAGAACAGCAAAGAGTCGGGATTATCATTTCCCTTCTACAGGGTGACCCCCAGTCCTGGGCTTTTTCCTTGCCGCAGACCAGTCCTGCCATGCAGTCAGTAGACACTTTCTTCGAGGCATTAGGTCTACTATATGATGACCCGGACCGTATGGCCTCCGCTGAAGCTCATCTACGGGCCTTGAAACAAGGCCGGCGGTCGGCAGAGGAATACTGCGCTGAATTCCGTAGATGGTCACCCGATAGTGGATGGAATGACCCCGCCTTACGTAGTCAGTTTCCTCTAGGCCTGTCGAAACAGATTAAAGACTCTTTGGTGCAATACCCGACTCCTACCTCATTGGGAGGATCTGATGCACCTCGCCATTAAAATTGACAGAAGAATTAAGGAACGCAAGTCTGAGAAGGAGGCATCTTCTCTTCCATCTGCCTTGATTCCTGTTGTCACAGATGACGAGGAGCCTATGCAACTTGGAGCGTATCGTCTCTCCCCTGAGGAGAGAGACAGGAGGCGATCACAAGGCCTATGTCTTTATTGTGGCACTTAGGGCCACTTCTCCCGTTCCTGCCCTAATAAGCCGGGAAAAGAGCATGCCTAGGGAACGAGGGGAAGGTTCACCTAGGTCTGCAAATTGTTTCCTCAAAAAATGCTGTGTTAATCCCTGCAAAACTCACATCTAGTGCCGGTTCGGTGAACCTGTCGGCCTTCATTGACAGTGGAGCTGCAGGCAACTTCCTTGACATCCAGTTCGCCCGCTCTGCTGGGATTCCGCGGATTGAACTCAAATCTGCCATTACGGTATGTGGCTTAGATGGTAGTCCATTGCCAGGCGGCAAGATTACCTGGAGGACCCCGCCACTACAATTAAACATTGGCGCTCTCCACTCGGAATCCATAGTCTTCTTCCTTATCGAATGTCCGTCATTTCCTTTGATTCTGGGCCACCCCTGGCTATCCCGTCATAACCCTGTCATGGATTGGGTAAAAGGAGAAATTGTCCAGTGGAGCTCTTATTGTACACAGTCTTGCTTGACACTAGCTCTGCGTGTGATTCAGCCTATTCCGGAGCAACTTCCTTCACAGTATTATGAGTTCTGGGATGTTTTCTCTAAAAAGGCTGCTGACACTCTACCACCGCACCAGGAATTCGACTGTGCCATCGAACTCATTCCGGGTTCTAAATTACCCAAGGGACGCTTGTACTCTCTCTCCGGTCCAGAGACCAAATCCATGCAGGAATACATTGACGAAAACTTGGAGAAAGGCTTCATCGGGCCATCCAAGTCCCCAGTAGGAGCAGGGTGCTTCTTTGTATCCAAGAAAGACGGTGGACTCAGACCCTGTATCGACTACCGAGGGCTGAATCTCATTACGGTTAAGAACACCTATCCCCTTCCTCTCATCTCCGTACTTTTTGACCAGCTAAGAGGGGCAACTATCTTCACAAAGATTGATCTTCGTGGTGCCTATAACCTCATACGTATAAGAGCAGGTGATGAGTGGAAGACGGCATTCAACACGCTCTCGGGCCACTACGAATATCTGGTCATGCCGTTTGGCCTTAGTAATGCCCCTGCAGTATTCCAGGATTTGATTAATGAGGTGTTACGTGAGTTTCTGGGACACTTCGTTGTTGTCTACTTGGACGACATCCTCGTATATTCAGAATCGTTGTCAGTACACCAGGGTCATGTCAGACAAGTCCTACAGAAATTGCGAGAACACTATCTCTACACTAAACTCGAGAAATGCGAGTTTGAGGTACAGAAGGTATCTGTCACAAATCGGGATCTTAGCCGCACTTACCTCATCCGCCGCTGTCATATCACGGCTACCTGGGTCCCTTCTGGTCATCTGCAGCATTCCCGTTCTCCACACCTTCATTTGTAAACAAACACATACTGTCTGTCCTGCAGCATGGGCGCGGCCATCTTGGATGCAGTCAGGTGATCATTCCAAACCAACCAGATTCAGAAGCTGTGATCACATGAACTGATCAGCCAATAGTTGTTTGGGACATCCTATTTAAACCTGCTGCTGTGATCTGTTCATTGCCAGAACAACACACTTCTCTCCAGAGGATAGTTCTTGGCTCCAGTGTTCCTGACTGCATTACAAGTGCAGTAATTCTGTCTGCACTCCTAAGTGCAGTGTTCCTGACTGCATTACAAGTGCAGTGTTCCTGACTGCATTACAAGTGCAGTGTTCCTGACTGCATTACAAGTGCAGTGTTCCTGTCTACATTTCCAGACTGCTAATTCCCCTGCTATATTCTACAATCAGCACGAACATGAGCAAGAAGTTCATCCAGGCTGCTAAGTTCTGTTTCACTCCTGCTCCAGCTAGTCCCAAGGGTCCCGAATCGGATCAAGAAATTCAGACGACCGTGACAGTTTGTTCTGGCCTAATGGATCCGCTAGGGGAACATACCCCGAGGGAGGACTCTGTCCAAATATTAGCTGAACGCATTGAGAGACAAGAAACTAACCAGGGGCAAATTTTGAGATTGCTGCAGGATGTTTCTACACGTATGGATACCTTGCAGTTATTCCGCAGTCAACCATCCCATACTCCGCCTGAGCCAGTAATACCTGCTTCACTACTTACTTCATCCAGACTCCATCTTCCCACGCCAGCTAAATACAATGGCGATCCGAAGAATTGCCGCGGGTTTCTCAACCAGTGTAGTATACACTTTGAATTACAACCCGGAAATTTCCCCACTGCACGTACCAAAACTGCTTATATTGTTTCGCTACTATCAGGGCAAGCTCTGGCATGGGCATCACCGCTCTGGGAAAAATCTGACCCAATTTTATTTGACATTGATAGCTTCCTGTCTACCTTCCGCAGAATATTCGACGAGCCTGGAAGAACAACGTCAGCCGCTTTAGATATTCTGCGCCTTCGGCAAGGACAGCAGTCTGTGGGCCAATATGCCGTTCAATTTCAAACACTTTCCTCTGAACTATCTTGGAATAACGATGCTCTTGTTGTGGTTTTCTGGCAGGGCCTGTCTGACCACATTAAGGATGTATTAGCGTCTCGGGACTTACCTACAACGCTAGACCAATTGATTACCACCTGCAATCGGGTTGATCTTCGGTTCAGAGAAAGAACTCTAGAAAAGAGGAAGCTGAAACACCCCAAGTTCCACCCTATCCAACGGGTCCGTGTACCGTCTCCTTTCCCTGAAGGACCCATGCAATTAGGCAAAGCACGTCTTTTACCCACCGAGCGAGAACGGCGAGTTAGAGAGAAACTTTGCTTATACTGTGCCAGTTCCGGACATCTGTTACATCATTGTCCTCGTAAGCCGGGTAAATACAACCTCCTAGCTGACAATGAGGAACTGAGCCTAGGAGTGGCTCTTCGCTCCCCACAAGGCAAGGACTGTATTATCCCAGTCACTCTGAAACACGCTCAAGGCTCCCAATACATTTCAGCCCTGCTGGATTCTGGAGCAGCTGGGAATTTCATGTCTGCCAGATTAGCTGCTGAACTAGCCATTCCACTAGAGAAAATTCCAGTGACCATCTTTCTCTCTGCGGTTGACGGTAGCCGTATTCCAGGGGGTACCATTACGCATCAGACTTCTCCAGTGACGCTCCAAATAGGAGTTCTGCATTCCGAGTCTCTTACCTTTTTGGTCATCCCAGAAGCCACTAGCCCTGTGGTTCTCGGGTTTCCATGGCTTCAAACGCATAACCCCCATATTGACTGGTCGACTCCACAAATCCTGGCGTGGGCTCCAACTTGTTTCGGGTCCTGTTTACAAAGTGTTCTTCCACATTGCTCCACCTCTGATAAGGAAGTTTTGCCAGTTCCTTCTGCCTACCAAGAGTTCACAGACGTTTTCAGTAAGCAGGCCGCTGAAACTCTACCACCTCATCGGGATTGGGACTGTCCCATTGATCTTGTTCCGGGTAAAACCCCACCGCGTGGCAGAGTCTACCCTCTTTCTATCCCTGAGACAAAATCTATGTCTGAATATGTAAAAGAGAACTTGGAAAGGGGCTTTATTCGCCCATCCTCTTCACCGGCAGGAGCCGGGTTCTTTTTTGTAAAAAAAAAAGATGGTGGATTACGTCCCTGCATCGATTACCGAGGTCTCAACGACATTACCATCAAGAACCGGTATCCTCTGCCCCTCATCACAGAGTTATTTGACAGAGTCAAAGGTGCGCAAATATTTACGAAGTTGGATCTCCGCGGGGCCTACAATTTGATCCGTATCAGGCGTGGCGATGAATGGAAAACCGCCTTTAACACCAGGGATGGGCACTACGAATATCTTGTCATGCCATTCGGTCTGAGCAATGCCCCAGCGGTTTTTCAGAATTTCATAAACGAAATCTTTCGGGACTTACTGTACCATACTATTGTGGTATATTTGGACGATATCCTCGTTTTCTCCTCTGATATCCAGTCCCATCGCAGACATGTTAAAGAGGTCCTCAGCCGTCTCAGAAGGAATAAACTGTATTGCAAGCTTGAAAAATGCACCTTCGAAGTTGAATCCATTCCATTCTTGGGGTATATCATCTCGGGCACCGGTCTCCGTATGGACCCAGAGAAGGTGCAAGCTATTCTTAACTGGCCTCAACCATCTACACTAAAGGCAGTACAGCGATTTCTGGGATTTGCTAACTACTATCGAAAATTTATTCGTGGCTACTCTACTGTAGTAGCACCACTCACCGCCCTCACCAAAAAAGGAGCTAATCCTGCCAAGTGGTCTGAAGAAGCCCAATCTGCTTTTCAACTTCTGAAACAAGCATTTATTTCTGCTCCCATACTGAGGCAACCAGATTTAACCTGTCCATTCTACTTGGAAGTTGATGCCTCATCTGTCGGAGTAGGGGCAGTTCTCTTCCAAAAACCAGCTGATGAGCAATGGCATCCCTGCGGGTTCTTCTCCCGAAAATTTTTACCAGCTGAACGAAATTATGCCATAGGGGACAAAGAGCTGCTTGCCATCAAATTGGCGCTTGAAGAGTGGAGACATTTACTTGAGGGAGCTCGTTATCCTGTCACAATATACACGGATCACAAGAATCTGCTCTACCTTAAAACTGCACAGTGCATGAATCCACGTCAGGCCCGATGGGCACTATTCTTTTCTCGATTTGATATCCATGTCACCTTCCGTCCCGGTTCCAAAAATCGCAAGGCCGATGCTCTGTCACGTTCTATGGTAAAAGAAGAAGATTCCATCATTGTGGATCCACGGCCTATTATCAGCCCACTCAGCATCGCAGTCAGTAGACCCGACAATACACCTCCCCAGGGGAAAACTTTTGTTCCTGAGAATCTGCGGAAAAAATTGCTCCAATGGGCACATTGTTCCAGATTTGCCGGTCATGCTGGCATCCGCAAAACTCAATCTTTCATATTGAGAAGCTACTGGTGGCCTACGCTTCATCAGGATGTTCAGCAATTTGTTTCCGCATGTGGCAGCTGTGCCCAACATAAAAGTTCAAGACAATCTTCAGCTGGTCAACTTTTGCCTCTGCCTATTCCCACCAAACCCTGGACCCATATTTCTATGGACTTTGTTTCCGATTTGCCCAATTCTAATAATTTCAATACCATCTGGGTCATCGTTGACCGATTCTCTAAAATGGCGCATTTTGTTCCTCTCCGTGGACTCCCATCAGCACCTATCCTGGCTCAGCAATTTATAAAGGAGATCTTCCGTTTGCATGGGTGTCCTGAAGAAATCGTCTCAGATAGAGGAGTTCAGTTTGTGGCGAAATTCTGGAGATCCTTGTGCCAAGCACTACAGATCAAACTAAACTTCTCTTCGGCCTATCATCCCCAATCCAACGGGCAAACGGAAAGAGTTAATCAAGACCTAGAAACATTTCTCCGTTTGTACATATCCTCTTCTCAAGACGACTGGGTAGATCTGCTTCCTTGGGCAGAATTTGCTCATAATAATCATTATCACGAATCCTCTGCTTCCACTCCATTTCATACGGTCTATGGCCTACACCCCAGGGTACCCTTGTTTACTCCACTTCCTACAGCCTCAGTACCTGCCTCTGAAGTTTTCCTAAAGAATTTTTCAGGCCACTGGCGCCAGGTACGGGAATCTCTACTTAAAGCGTCCCAACGCTACAAAATTCAGGCCGACAAAAAGCGACGAGCCATTCCAAGCTTGAAACCCGGAGACAGAGTCTGGCTGTCTACTCGCAATCTACGCCTCAGAGTTCCATCTATGAAATTCGCTCCTCGCTTTATTGGACCGTTTAACATCTCCCGAGTCATCAATCCAGTGTCCTACAAATTACATCTACCATCTTACCTCAGGGTACCCAACACCTTCCATATCTCTCTCTTGAAACCACTGGTGCTAAATCGGTTTTATACACCCAAACTGGTTTCTCCTGAAGTGCAGACTGAACATGGTGACGAATATGAAATTAAAGAGATCTTGGACTCTCGGTTTCGACATAAAACCTTACAATATCTAGTCGACTGGAAAGGCTATGGTCCAGAAGAGAGGGCCTGGATCAAAGCTTCTGATGTTCACGCTCCATCTCTCATCAAAAAATTTCACCGCAAGTTTCCAACTAAGCCCCAATCTAAGTGTCCAGTGGCCACTCGTAAGGGAGGGGGTACTGTCACAAATCGGGATCTTAGCCGCACTTACCTCATCCGCCGCTGTCATATCACGGCTACCTGGGTCCCTTCTGGTCATCTGCAGCATTCCCGTTCTCCACACCTTCATTTGTAAACAAACACATACTGTCTGTCCTGCAGCATGGGCGCGGCCATCTTGGATGCAGTCAGGTGATCATTCCAAACCAACCAGATTCAGAAGCTGTGATCACATGAACTGATCAGCTAATAGTTGTTTGGGACATCCTATTTAAACCTGCTGCTGTGATCTGTTCATTGCCAGAACAACACACTTCTCTCCAGAGGATAGTTCTTGGCTCCAGTGTTCCTGACTGCATTACAAGTGCAGTAATTCTGTCTGCACTCCTAAGTGCAGTGTTCCTGACTGCATTACAAGTGCAGTGTTCCTGACTGCATTACAAGTGCAGTGTTCCTGACTGCATTACAAGTGCAGTGTTCCTGTCTACATTTCCAGACTGCTAATTCCCCTGCTATATTCTACAATCAGCACGAACATGAGCAAGAAGTTCATCCAGGCTGCTAAGTTCTGTTTCACTCCTGCTCCAGCTAGTCCCAAGGGTCCCGAATCGGATCAAGAAATTCAGACGACCGTGACAGTATCCTTCCTAGGGTATATAATCTCTCAGAAGGTTTCTCCATGGACCCAACCAAGGTCCAAGCAATCCTGGACTGGGTACAGCCGAATAACCTCAAGGCGGTCCAGAGATTCCTGGGATTTGCCAATTATTACAGGAGATTTATTGGTGGCTTTGCTGATATCGTGGCCCCTATCGTCACCTTGACTCGCAAGGGAAGCGATCCAGCTAATTGGTCTCTACAAGCAATAATGGCATTTGAAACCCTGAAGAAAGCCTTCGTGTCTGCTCAGGTCCTTAGACACCCGGATCCTAAGGTATTGTTTATTCTTGAAGTTGATGCCTCTGACGTCGGTGCTGGGGCCATCTTGTCACAAAAAGATCCCCATACTCACCGCTTACATCCATGTGCCTATTTTTCCCGTCAGTTCTCTTCAGCGGAAACCAACTATGATGTTGGAAATCGAGAGCTGTTAGCAATTAAATGGGCCTTTGAGGAATGGCGACATTGGTTGGAAGGCGCTGCACACCAGATCTCCGTTATAACGGATCATAAGAATCTGCAGTATATACAGTCGGCCAAACGACTGAACCCTCGACAGGCTCGTTGGTCGCTGTTCTTCACCCGTTTTAATTTTATAATCACCTATCGTCCAGGTTCTAAAAATGTCTGGGCAGACGCCCTGTCCAGAAGTTTCCTGGCACACCATGCTCCGGTTACTAGTCCAGAGCCTATTGTTCCTGTGTCTATGATCCATGCCGGGTTAACCCAAGACCTGAGCTGTACCTTACAACGGTTCCAGAGATTGGCTCCTGATAATACTCCGGTAGGATGCTTGTTTGTCCCAGTTCATCTAAGGAAGGCAGTCCTTGCTGAAGCACACAATAGTCAGACTGCTGGACATCCTGGAGTCTTCAAAACATTGGGAATCCTTTCTCGTACTGTATGGTGGCCGTCTTTGTCTGCTGACGTCAAGAGTCACGTCCTGTCTTGTGAAGTTTGTGCCAGGAACAAAGTTCCCAGGACTCGGCCGGTAGGTCAGTTGGTTCCGTTGGCCGCTCCTGCAAAACCTTGGACACATTTGTCCATGGACTTTATAGTTGATCTGCCACCCTCTGCGGGACACAATACCATTTGGGTCGTGGTAGACCGGTTCAGCAAAATGTCACATTTCATTCCGTTAACCAGGCTTCCTACTGCTCGAGATTTGGCCGTGTTATTCATTCAACACATTTTCCGTCTCCATGGACTCCCTACTGACATTGTTTCCGATCGAGGTTCTCAGTTCATAGCGCAGTTCTGGAGATCCTTCTGTACCCTCTCCTTGGGATCAAGATCAGTTTGTCATCCGCATACCACCCTCAGTCAAATGGTCAAACTGAAAGGTTTAACCAGTCCTCAGAGAAGTTTTTACGATGCTACACATCGGAGTTCCATGACAACTGGTCCTCCTTGTTGCCCTGGGCGGAATTTGCCTGTAACAAGTCCTGTCAGTCATCTACCAAAACTTCTCTGTTTTTTTTGCAATTATGGTTTTCACCCCAGATCTAACTCTTGGTATTCACTCAAGTCCCTTGGTATCCAGGAGATCCGCTCCACTGCCAGGGATCTCAGAGTTATCTGGAGGAAAGTACACTCATCATTGAGACAAACCTCACTTGTTGCAAAAAAAAATTCGGACCGACACCGTACCACCTGCTCCCTTAAGGTGGGCCAGAAAGTGTGGTTGTCTACAAAAAATATCAGGCTCAGACAGCCTTGCAAGAAGTTGGGTCCTAAATTCATCGGGCCATTTCCCATCATCAAGCAGGTGAACCCCGTCGCATTTACGTTAAGAATTCCGGGCTCGTTGAGAATTCCCAATACATTTCATTGTTCTCTATTGAAGCCAGTACTTTATCCAACTCAAGCCCAGTCTTCAAGCAAGCCACAGAGATACGTTGTTTAGAAGATCCTGGATCCTAAAAAAGTGCAAGGGCAGGTGCACTTCTTAGTGCAGTGGAGGAATCGTGGGTTAGAAGAACGATCTTGGATGCCACGGAGACAACACAGCTCCTAAACGGTTGAAGGAATTCTTCAAAAAATTTCCAAGGAAACCTGGATGTCGGGGTTCCTTAACCCCTCCTCAATTGGAGGGTACTGTCACGAGCCGCGGCGGTACTCACAGCCACCGCGGCACGCTTCCTGTCTGCCCCAGCGTCCTGGCCGTCACCATGACGACCGGGACGTCACTTCCCCTTCCTACCCGGCCGGTGCCAAGGCAACGGCCGGACGCTTGTCATATAGCGCTGCGTCCCGGCGGTGTTGGAAGCCGGGCGCATGCGCAAAAGAGTACACAGCCTGTGGGCTAATTAAAGGGGACTAGTTACGGGCATTAGCCTGCATCTGTGTGCACCTATCAGGGACTAGCCCTGATTGGTCTGGTGCTATGTTTCTCATTAGTCTGCAGGGGTGCATGTAAGTTTTGATTGGGCCAACTGTGTATTTAAGGCAATGAGGTCTGCTGCCTCATTGCCGGTTATAGCTTCTGCTTCCCAGTCTGCTGACCTGCTTTGTTCCTGTTCCTATCTAATGAACTTCTGCTGATCTCCCGTGTATGACCCCTGGCTTGGATTTGGACTTCGCTTGTGTATCCTGTGACCCTGACCTCTGGCCTGTTTACCATTTCTCCTGTCTGCCTGTGACCCTTGACCCCGGCTTGTTAACTGGAATTGCAACCTGCTGCCGGCCCTTGACCTCTGCGTGGATCTCTCTCCGCTTGCCTGGGTTCTCCCCAGCCGGTACACACTTCACGACCCTCTGCCAGTCTGCAGCCCATTCTGTCCCCACCACCGGGGGCTCCAGTGAACACCTGATTGGCAGAGTAGACTCCGGGTTGTGTTGTGCCGGCTGGAGGGGTTCCTAACATTATGCTGCTATTCCTATCAGTAATAAGGCCTATCTAGTATTTGTAGAGTGTATGTAGCTGCATAAAATATAAATATTATGGGATAAGGCCTATGAAAACCCTGCGCTAGTCCGAGTCTGCAGACACTGGCAACTATCATCCCATCAGCTCACTGGATCCTTCATCTACCCCAATTGATTTATCAATATTGCTGGACCTGTGGGGACCAATTCTCTCTTAAAATTAACAAACTGGACGTCCATCAGCAGCTTAAATCTGATGTGCAAAGCTGAGATTTTTTTTTGCAATTTGAAATCTTCTATATCATTATTATACTTTACATCAATATCAAATTGATTGCTGCCAGGGTGCCAGTCATAAACTCTCTACCTGAAAGCTTTTTATATAATTTCTGAGCATTCTGACTGAGAGGATATCTATATGTACAGTAGTTCTATTGGTTTTACTATTTTACTGAAACTACAGAGTTGATTTATCAAAGCTTCTAAAAAGTAAAAAGTGGAGGTGTTGCCCAAAGCAACCAATCAGATTCTAGCTGTAATTTCCTATAATGTACTAGATAAATAATATCTAGAATCTGATTGGCTGCTCGGGGCAACACCTCCACTTTTCCTTTTTTAGCTTTTCCTTTTTTAGAAGTTTTGATATTCCTACCTCCTAGGGCTCATTTTCTAATATTGGAGTTAGCTGTAAAACACACGAACCAATCAGAGCAGAGGATTTTTTTTTTAACTCTTTAGTGCAAGGTAGGCAATGAAAACAAGGGCCAGATGCCTCTTAATCTTGAATTAACTTGTATTTTAAGTTTAGTGAACCTGTAAGTCTTCGACTTGTGAATGTAGTCAGTCGGTCTCACCCCACTAACGCTCAGTGGAGCAGTCAGAGATATAAGAGGTGTAGATTTTGCAGATGTTCAGTCCTGACATACAGAACCGTCTCCCTTCCTGTGCTGCCATTTTATGCCAGACAATGGAAAGGGTAGCAGATAGAATAAACATGGAAAATAAATGTACAACATTAGGGAGGACTTTCTCTATGCCTTCAGTGACTCTACAACTTTGGGTCTATTGTCTGGGGCACCTCCCTGAGGTGTTATCAATGTTATGGAGTGAAATAAGCTGAACATTGAAGACAGATGTACAAAAATAATCATTACCACTCCCTGGAGTGAGTATGATGTGGATACATATCAATGCCCAGCACGTGTTCTTATACAGAGATCTGTGCTGCTTGCCTACAACATACTGAGTGCAGAGGCCTTAAATAAGCTGTAGTATACCTCAAATACCTGATCTGTCTACAACCCCTCAATGCCCTACAGTCCTTCCATGGACTACATCACCTCCATGGACAACAGTCCCTCCATGGACTACATTACCTACATGGACTACAGTCCCTCCATGGACTACATCACCTTCATGGACTACAGTCCCTCCATGGACTACATCACCTCCATGGACTACAGTCCCTCCATGGACTACAGTCCGTCCATGGACTACAACATCTCCATGCTCTAAAATCCCATCATGCACTACAACCCCTACAACCCACTGCCACTGTATAGGTCATTGGTACGACCTCATCTAGAATACTGTGGTCAGTTCTGAGGCCATATCTCCAGAAGGATATAAATACATTACAGACTGTACAAAGAAGGACAACTAAAATGGTGCATGGTCTACAGCACAAAACTTAACCACAAAGCCTAAAAGATCTTAATATGTATAGTATAGAGCAGAGCAGAGAATGGAGGACATGATAGAAACTTTCAAATATATGAAAGGTTTCAATAAGGTACAGGAGGGAAACATTCTTCAAAGGAAGAGAAGTATTAGAACACGAGGACATGCACTGACACTGGGGGGACGTAGGTTCAGAGGAAATCTGAGGAAAAACTACTTCACAGAAAGGGTAGTGGGTTAGTGGAGTGTTACGAGCCGCGGCGGTGCCCAGCCGCCGCGACTCCCCTGTCTCCGTCCCGGCCATCGCTATGGCGACCGGGACGTCACTTCCAGGGGCTCGTCAGACGTTGCCATGGCAACGGTAAGAAGCTCTCTCGTCCAGCGCCGCGTCCCGGCATTACAGAGCAGCCGGGCGCGTGCGCAACGGCGGGGCAAGCCTGAAGGCTAATTAGAACAGCTTGTGGGCAATTAGAGAGCTAGGCTCTCATTGGTCTGCTTCAGTATTTAGGGCAATGAGGCCTGCTGCCTCATTGCCGGTTATAGCGTTCTGTCCTCAGTTCTGCTGCCTGCTTGTGCTATCTATTTTGGTTCCTGCTACCTTGGATTTGACTACCCGTGTTTTGACCCCTGCTTGTTATTGGACCTGTGACCCTTCTCTTCTGACCTTGACCTTTTGCCTGGAATTCGGATTTTGCTTCTCTGCCTGTGAGTTTGACCCTTCGCTTGCCCTTGGATATTGCATCTGTGCCTGTAACCTTTTGATCTAGGATTCTTCTTATACTACTGTCCACCAATCACTCCACTCCTGGGAACTCCTTTAAGTCAGTATACGTTTCTCGACCCTCGGTCGGCCCGCAGCCCAGTCTGTCCCCACCACTAGGGGCTCCAGCGAACACCTGGCCTTCTGAGTAGTTCCCGAGTTTCACTGTACTGACTTGGGAGTTCCTAACATTATAACCGGCCAAGGAAGATTGATATCATACGGCCATGGACGGAGAAGAATCAAATCTGTCCCCAGCCCAGATTCTGGCCAACCAGATACAGGCGGTTTCCCAAGTGGTGCAGACCTTATCCCAGCGTCTGGCAGTCCAAGAAGGGGTTTCCAGAGACCGGCAGCTCCAGCAAGTTCCTGCTGGTGACGCACCGGAGCCTAAGATGAATTTGCCTGACCGATTCTCTGGAAGCAGGCCAGCCTTCCGTAATTTCAAAGAGAGCTGCAAATTGTACTTCCGTCTGAAACCACGTTCCTCTGGTTCCGAACAGCAGAGGGTAGGGATCATCATCTCATTACTCCAGGGCGACCCGCAGTCTTGGGCCTTCTCCTTGCCTTCCACAAGTCCAGCCTTACAGTCTGTGGATGCCTTCTTTCAAGCTCTGGGGTTATTGTACGATGACCCGGACAGGGTAGCCTCAGCTGAGGCTCATCTCCGTACGCTAAGGCAAGGACGTCGCTCAGCGGAAGAGTATTGTGCGGAATTTCAGCGATGGTCCACTGATAGCGCCTGGAACGACCCAGCATTGCGAAGCCAATTTCGCTTAGGACTTACTGAGCAGATTAAGGATTCCTTAGTTCAGTATCCGATGTCCGACATGCTGGAGAACCTGATACAACTTGTCATAAAAATTGATCGTCGGATCAGAGAGATAAAGGCTGAACGGGAGTCCGCTGCTCCGATGGACGTTTTCACAAGCTCTGATAACACCTTGCCCGATTCCTCTGAACCTATGCAATTGGGCGCTTATCGCTTGCCCCCGGAGGAACGCTCCAGAAGACGATCACTAGGTTTGTGTATGTATTGTGGTCAACCAGGCCACTTAGTCCGTTCATGTCCCAGCAAGCCGGGAAACTCCAAAGCCTAAGTGCAGGTGAAGAGGTGCGCTTGGGTCTTCAGATTACCTCTTCAGACAATTCCTTATTAGTCCCTGGACGTCTAACTTTCCGTGAGAGATCCATGGACCTGAAAGCTTTTCTTGACAGTGGTGCGGCTGGTAATTTTCTGGATATGCATTTGGCTCAGACACTTGATATTCCACATATCAGGTTAGGATCAAGCATCACCACGTGTGGTTTGGATGGTAACCCCTTGCCTGGGGGAAGGATTCTCGCCAGGACTCCAATGGTTCGGTTGTCTGTAGGAGTCCTCCATACGGAGGAACTCTCCTTTTATCTCATCTCTTGTCCCTCTGCTCCTTTGATATTGGGGTATCCATGGCTTCGCAGTCATAACCCCCTTATTGATTGGAAAACAGGGGAGATTGTCCGTTGGAGTCCCGGGTGCTCTACGTCCTGCTTGACCTTGCCTCTTAGAATTGTACAGCCTAGTCCAAAATTGTTGTCGGTACCCTATCAGGACTTCAGTGATGTCTTTTGCAAGAAGAAAGCTGATTCACTTCCACCACACCGGGAATACGACTGCGCCACTGAATTGGTACCCGGTTCTAAGTTGCCCAAAGGGCGTTTATATTCACTATCCCTTCCTGAAACTCAGGCCATGGAATTATACGTAAAAGAAAACCTGGAGAAAGGGTTCATCCGCCCTTCTAAGTCCCCGGTTGGCGCAGGTTGTTTTTTCGTTTCTAAAAAAGATGGCAGCCTGAGGCCTTGCATCGATTTCCGTGGACTAAATAGTATCACGATTAAGAATATGTATCCGTTACCCTTAATCTCTGTTCTGTTTGATCAATTAAAAACAGCTACTGTATTCTCCAAAATTGACCTCCGAGGGGCCTACAATCTTATCCGAATCAGGAAGGGGGATGAGTGGAAAACTGCCTTTAATACCCACTCGGGACATTACGAATATCTCGTAATGCCTTTCGGTTTGTGTAACGCTCCAGCAGTCTTTCAGGATCTGATTAACGATGTATTACATGAGTTCTTGGGAAAAACTGTGGTTGTTTATTTGGATGACATCTTGATTTATTCTGAATCCCTATCTCAGCATCGTCAGCACGTCCACCAGGTTTTACTGAGATTGCGTGAACATCATCTGTACGCAAAACGGGAGAAATGCGAATTCGAGGTGTCCACAGTGGCATTCCTGGGTTATATCATCTCCTCATCAGGATTCGCTATGGATCCCGCCAAGGTGCAGGCAATTCAGGATTGGGTCCTACCTACTAACTTGAAGGCGATCCAAAGATTCCTTGGCTTCGCCAATTACTACCGTAGGTTTATTGGCTCATTCTCCTCGTTAGTGGCTCCTATCACTGCCCTCACTCGAAAAGGAGCAAACCCAGCGGAGTGGTCCGCAGAAGCACTGGCGAGTTTTTCAGCTCTCAAAGCTGCATTAATTTCCGCTCCAGTCCTTAGACACCCTGACCCAGGACTTCCGTTTATTGTGGAGGTGGATGCTTCGGATGTCGGTGCTGGTGCCATCCTCTCTCAGAAAGACTCACAGAGTAAAAAACTACATCCTTGTGCATTTTTCTTGAGAAAATTTCTGCCAGCGGAATGTAATTATGACGTCGGAAATCGTAAACTATTGGCTGTTAAGTTGGCATTGGAGGAATGGCGACATTGGTTGGAGGGGGCTGCACACACCATTATCATCTTCACAGACCATAAAAACCTCCAATATATTCAGACTGCAAAAACTCTGAATCCCAGGCAGGCTCGCTGGGCCCTATTGTTCACCAGATTTAGGTTCATCATCACATTTCGTCCAGGTGCAAAAAATATTAAGGCTGATTCTTTGTCCCGAAGTTTTTTGGCTCAGCATCCTCAAACTCCTGACTCGCAGTCTATTATTCCTTCCACTTTAATTCATCTCGGACTCACCCAGGATCTGGGAGCCACTATCCAACACTTCCAGAAAATTGCTCCCGTTCAGACACCTCTCAACAAGTTATTTGTTCCGGTTCATCTAAGGAGACCTGTCCTCATAGAGGGTCACAACAACCGCTCTGCTGGTCATCCGGGAATTCGTAGGACTATTGAAATCCTTTCTCGCTGGCTTTGGTGGCCCACTTTATCGGATGATGTGGAGACTTACGTTCGTGCCTGTCCTGAGTGTGCTAGAAACAAATCTGCTAGGAACCGTCCTGCTGGTCTATTGCTACCCTTGCCTGCTCCAAGCAGACCTTGGTCCCATCTTTCGATGGATTTTATTGTTGACCTTCCAGTATCTACAGGCCATAACACCATTTGGGTAGTCGTGGACCGATTCAGTAAGATGGCACATTTTATATCCTTACCCAAATTACCGGATGCCAGGACTTTGGCTACCTTATTCCTGACCCATATCTTTCGTCTCCATGGTCTTCCTGAAGACATCGTCTCGGACAGAGGATCTCAGTTTATTGCACGATTCTGGAGATCTTTTTGTAAGTCCATTGGGATCACTATCAGTTTGTCCTCAGCATATCACCCGCAGTCGAATGGACAGACAGAAAGAACCAACCAGTCCTTGGAACAGTTTTTACGCATCTATGTTTCAAAATTTCATGATAACTGGTCCTCTCTCTTGCCCTGGGCGGAATTCGCTTACAACAATTCCTGCCATTCCACAATACACACATCTCCGTTCTTCTGCAACCTTGGATTTCACCCGAAGTCTAACTCTTTCTCTACTGCTGTTCCCAGTGGGGATTCTGGAACACCTGCTTTTACGGCTAGGTTGAGATCTGTCTGGAAAAAGGTGCACTCTGCCCTGGGTCAAGCCTCGCTAAAATCCAAGGCTTTCGCTGATCGCCATCGTGTGCCATGTTCTCTGAAGGTGGGAGATTGAGTTTGGTTGTCCACACGGAACATCAGGTTACGGCAACCTTGCAAGAAACTGGGGCCCCGATACATTGGACCATTTTCAATCGAGAAAAAGATAAATCCAGTGGCGTTCACGCTGAGACTACCACCTTCCTTAAAAATACCCTCAACATTCCATTGTTCTCTTCTAAAGAAAGCTGCGGCTCCCAGCAAATTCAGTCAGCCTTCCTCTAACAGGCCCAGGCCTTTGATTGTGAACGGAGACCAGGAATACATCGTCGAAAGGATCCTCGACTCTAGGATGGATCAAGGCCAAGTTCAGTTCCTGGTCCACTGGAAGGGTTACGGCCCAGAAGAGAGATGTTGGATACCACAGAAGCGTCTCCATGCTGAAAGGCTCATTAAAGAGTTTTTTAATAAGTTTCCCACGAAACCTGGATGTCGGGGTTCCTTGACCCCTCCTCAAGGGGGGGGGGGGTACTGTTACGAGCCGCGGCGGTGCCCAGCCACCGCGACTCCCCTGTCTCTGTCCCGGCCGTCGCTATGGCGACCGGGACATCACTTCCGGGGGCTCGTCAGACGTTGCCATGGCAACGGTAAGAAGCTCTCTCGTCCAGCGCCGCGTCCCGGCATTACAGAGCAGCCGGGCGCGTGCGCAACAGCGGGGTAAAGCCTGAAGGCTAATTAGAACAGCTTGTGGGCAATTAGAGAGCTAGGCTCTCATTGGTCTGCTTCAGTATTTAGGGCAATGAGGCCTGCTGCCTCATTGCCGGTTATAGCGTTCTGTCCTCAGTTCTCCTGCCTGCTTGTGCTATCCATTTTGGTTCCTGCTACCTTGGATTTGACTACCCGTGTTTTGACCCCTGCTTATTATTGGACCTGTGACCCTTCTCTTCTGACCTTGACCTTTTGCCTGGAATTCGGATTTTGCTTCTCTGCCTGTGAGTTTGACCCTTCGCTTGCCCTTGGATATTGCATCTGTGCCTATGACCTTTTGATCTAGGATTCTTCTTATACTACTGTCCACCAATCACTCCACTCCTGGGAACTCCTTTAAGTCAGTATACGTTTCTTGACCCTCGGTCGGCCCGCAGCCCAGTCTGTCCCCATCACTAGGGGCTCCAGCGAACACCTGGCCTTCTGAGTAGTTCCCGAGTTTCAATGTACTGACTTGGGAGTTCCTAACATGGAGTAGCCTCCCATCAGAGGTGGTAGAGGCTAATACAGTACAGCAATTTAGACATGCTTGGAAGAGACATTAGGATATCCTTACAAAGAAATAGGTTTTGAGGTTATCATAGGTTAATAAATGGGCAGACTAGATGGGCCAAGTTGTTCTTATCTGCAGTCAAATTCTATATTTCTAACCCCTCCACGCACTATAACTCCTCTAAACACTACAACCCCTCCATGGACTGCAATCCCTCCATCATGACTTGTTTACTAAACTTGACTATATAGACTATAATTTTTTCATGTAAATCCTTCATTAAATATCAAGTTATAAAGCCCAGAGAGCAAATACAGTGAGAAGTGAATTCGATATACAGAATAAATTGTACTGAGTAGAGCACAACGTAAAATTAGGGATATTTCTAGGGACAAATCTTTAAAACCTGGGAACACAATTGAATGTTAGGGGCAGTTAACAAGTATGTGCATGGCAAAACCATGTATGCATAAAGAGATCATAGTGACAATGCTGTAATAAAATCTTTATTACAGTGTATTTTGAGGTTTGTAACGGCCTCTTGTTTCTTTCAGGCTGGAAGTGATGGGGAGAGCATAGGAAACTGCCCTTTCTCTCAGCGACTCTTCATGATCCTATGGCTGAAAGGAGTTGTCTTCAATGTAACCACAGTTGACCTGAAGAGGTAAGGATCAGCCTGATGTGTTTCTAACTAAACAATCCCACACGGCAGGTGCAGGTTAATAAGTGAGTAATAAATAGCAGATGACAGGAGTCGGCCGCTTATCAGTGTTTATTGTCCCAAGTGTCCTTTTTGGGGCCCTGGCACACTGTGCTTAGAGGACAGAAAGGAAAACACATTATACAAAATGAAACATTACAGTTCAATCGTCTCTGTCTAATTTCTGTATAACCCTCTATTGACCTTGGTCCATGTATCCAGCCTTATGTAGCTCAATTTCTGAGTCTGAACTCATGGAGCTCAGTGTATGAGTCTGAACCTATGTAGCTCTGTGTATGAATCTAGTCTTATGGAGCTCAGTGTATGAGTCTAGTCTTATGCAGCTCACTGTATGAGTCTAGTTTTATGGAGCTCAGTGTAAGAGTCTAGTCTTATGGAGCTCAGTGTATGAGTCTAGTCTTATGGAGCTCAGTGTATGAGTCTAGTCTTATGGGGCTCAGTGTATGAGTCTAGTCTTATGGAGCTCAGTGTATGAGTCTAGTCTTATGGAGCTCAGTGTATGAGTCTAGTCTTATGGAGCTCAGTGTATGAGTCTAGTCTTATGGGGCTCAGTGTATGAGTCTAGTCTTATGGAGCTCATTGTATGAGTCTAGTCTTATGGATCTCAGTATATGAATCTAGTCTTATGAAGCTCAGTGTATGAGTCTAGTCTTATGGAGCTCAGTGTATGAGTCTAGTCTTATGCAGCTCACTGTATGAGTCTAGTTTTATGGAGCTCAGTGTAAGAGTCTAGTCTTATGGAGCTCAGTGTATGAGTCTAGTCTTATGGAGCTCAGTGTATGAGTCTAGTCTTATGGAGCTCACTGTATGAGTCTAGTCTTATGGGGCTCAGTGTATGAGTCTAGTCTTATGGAGCTCAGTGTATGAGTCTAGTCTTATGGGGCTCAGTGTATGAGTCTAGTCTTATGGAGCTCATTGTATGAGTCTAGTCTTATGGATCTCAGTATATGAATCTAGTCTTATGAAGCTCAGTGTATGAGTCTAGTCTTATGGAGCTCAGTGTATGAGTCTAGTCTTATGGAGTTCAGTGTATGAGTCTAGTCTTATGGGGCTCTGTGTATGAATCTAGTCTTATGGAGCTCAGTGTATGAGTCTAGTCTTATGGAGCTCAGTGTATGAGTCTAGTCTTATGGAGCTCAGTGTATGAGTCTAGTCTTATGGGGCTCAGTGTATGAGTCTAGTCTTATGGAGCTCAGTGTATGAGTCTAGTCTTATGGAGCTCAGTGTATGAGTCTAGTCTTATGGAGCTCAGTGTATGAGTCTGAACTTATGTAGCTCTGTGTATGAGTCTAGTCTTATGGGGCTCTGTGTATGAGTCTAGTCTTATGGATCTCAGTATATGAGTCTAGTCTTATGAAGCTCAGTGTATGAGTCTAGTCTTATGGAGCTCAGTGTATGAGTCTAGTCTTATGGAGCTCAGTGTATGAGTCTAGTCTTATGGAGCTCAGTGTATGAGTCTGAACTTATGGAGCTCAGTGTATGAGTCTGAACTTATGTAGCTCTGTGTATGAGTCTAGTCTTATGGGGCTCTGTGTATGAATCTAGTCTTATGGAGCTCAGTGTATGAGTCTAGTCTTATGGGGCTCTGTGTATGAATCTAGTCTTATGGAGCTCAGTGTGTGAGTCTAGTCTTATGGAGCTCAGTGTATGAGTCTGAACTTATGTAGCTCTGTGTATGAGTCTGAACTTATGGAGCTCTGTGTATGAGTCTGAACTTATGGAGCTCAGTGTATGAGTCTAGTCTTATGGGGCTCTGTGTATGAATCTAGTCTTATGGGGCTCAGTGTATGAGTCTAGTCTTATGGAGATCAGTGTATGAGTCTAGTCTTATGGAGCTCAGTGTATGAGTCTAGTCTTATGGGGCTCAGTGTATGAGTCTAGTCTTATGGAGCTCATTGTATGAGTCTAGTCTTATGGATCTCAGTATATGAATCTAGTCTTATGAAGCTCAGTGTATGAGTCTAGTCTTATGGAGCTCAGTGTATGAGTCTAGTCTTATGGAGTTCAGTGTATGAGTCTAGTCTTATGGGGCTCTGTGTATGAATCTAGTCTTATGAAGCTCAGTGTATGAGTCTAGTCTTATGGAGCTCAGTGTATGAGTCTAGTCTTATGGAGCTCAGTGTATGAGTCTAGTCTTATGGGGCTCAGTGTATGAGTCTAGTCTTATGGAGCTCATTGTATGAGTCTAGTCTTATGGATCTCAGTGTATGAGTCTAGTCTTATGAAGCTCAGTGTATGAGTCTAGTCTTATGGAGCTCAGTGTATGAGTCTAGTCTTATGGAGCTCAGTGTATGAGTCTAGTCTTATGGAGCTCAGTGTATGAGTCTGAACTTATGGAGCTCAGTGTATGAGTCTGAACTTATGTAGCTCTGTGTATGAGTCTAGTCTTATGGGGCTCTGTGTATGAATCTAGTCTTATGGAGCTCAGTGTATGAGTCTAGTCTTATGGGGCTCTGTGTATGAATCTAGTCTTATGGAGCTCAGTGTGTGAGTCTAGTCTTATGGAGCTCAGTGTATGAGTCTGAACTTATGGAGCTCTGTGTATGAGTCTGAACTTATGGAGCTCAGTGTATGAGTCTAGTCTTATGGGGCTCTGTGTATGAATCTAGTCTTATGGGGCTCAGTGTATGAGTCTAGTCTTATGGAGATCAGTGTATGAGTCTAGTCTTATGGAGTTCAGTGTATGAGTCTAGTCCAGGGCCGGACTGGGACTATAAATCAGCTCTGGCATTTAAAGCACACAGGCCCACGTGTTGTGGGCTTCATGCACTATATTGTTGCACACTGATGCTGGGGTAGTGTGCGTTGCTGGTGCAGTACAACATGATGTAGTATGAGTGTATGTGTGGGGGGGGGGTATTTATTTCTCCTAATGACACTCAACATTACATTGTTAGCACCCATATTACATCAATAAATACCATGACAATACATTATTTGTACCAAAATTACAGCAGTAAAAAGCCCCCACACACACTCATACTACATCAATACCCACCCACATTACAGCAACCAGCATTACCCCCCCCCCCTTTCCCACATTACAGCAACCAGCATCACTCCCACATTACAGCGACCGTTGTCACACCCCACATTACAGCAACCAGAATTACCCCCCCCCCCACATTACAGCAACCGTCGTCACCCCCCACATTACAGCAATACTCTCTCCTACTTATTAGCAATACTAAGCCCCAAACACACTACAACATTGCCACCACTACGTCACCCCATACTACAGCAATACCACCAATTATACAGGCGCCACTGTAGGAAACCAATGTTTTGCTATTTTCAAATCTCCCACAAAATAGCAACAACAGAATACTTACACACATATAGGTAACAGGTATCCTTTTCCCTCAATTAAATAGTAATGGCAGAATTTTCATGAATCATTCCACATGAAATAAAACTCTAACATATATATCAGAAAAAACATAACTATTGAACGATCATTTGAACCCACACGGCCGCATTAAAAGTATTTCCATCTACAGCAAAATGTCAGAGAAAAATATTTTTTTTAGTACAGTAACTGGATATGCGACTTTTCTAGTCATTTTAAATAACATAGTATATAAATTAAGGAGGATAGAGGAGGTGGGTGAGAGATAATTGGATGTGATCCATCAGTTTGATTAGATAGGAAACATTTAGATTATTTACCTGGAGACGTCTACCCCCTTGACTCACAGGCAGGGCCAACAAGAGGAATTTTGGGCCCCGGTACAGCAACTTCTTTGGGCTCCCGTCATATTCAACAATGAGAGACTTGCCTTTGGCAGAAGTTCATATTATGCCACACCATAGTGCCCCCAGCTCATAATATGTCACATCGCAGTGCCCTCAGGTCATATTATGTCACATAATATGACCCTCAATTCATATTTGGCCATGCAGTAGTGCCCACAAATCATATTATGGCATAGTAGTGCCCCCAAATCATATACCATACAGTAGTACCCACAAATCATATTATGCCACAATAGTGCCCACAAATCACATTATGCCATACAGTAGTGCCCCCAAATAACAGTATGCCATACAGTAGTGCCCCCAAATAACAGTATGCCATATAGTAGTGCCCCAAATCAATAGTAGTGACCAGACAAAAACTCATTCACAAATAAAAATTGGTACAGCAGCTTAATACCCCATTTACAATGCAAAGAAAAATAGATATATTGACACAATCACAGATAAAATGTATGACAAGCAGCGTTTTTTCCTCTTAATTAAAAAGCTCTGTACACATAAATATGCAAGAAACATTACAGCGCAATAATGATCAATACATAGTGTTTTAAACATCATTGGATACACAGTAGTGCCCGCAGTTCAAGAAAGGATGGTGAAAAACACATTGGACACGAGAAAATATATTAACTTACCTGATTATGGCATCCTGTGTTCTGTTCTTCTACTGGGCAAACTGGGCGAGGAGGGATCAGCAGCTGTCAGCTCACACAGCCAGTCGGGAGCAGGGGCCGAGGGCAGTGGTCGAAGTGGAAATTTAGAAGTGGGGGTATAGAAAATACACCTGAATGGAGTATGAAGGATTGATTTTTTTTTTAAATTTATTTTTTTAACACTTGTCCCCTCTGTGCATTTCCGTTCTTCATTACTACTTGTGTTTTATGATGGCTGCATCCCTGACATTCCCATTCTTAAGATGTCTCTCCCTTTACACTTTTTTTTAGCTATGCTCCTGCACCATCTTATCCTTTGTCCCTCTCACCCCTCTTCCTGCACCCCCTTCCCCCTGGCTCTCACCCATCTTCCTGTATCCCTTTCCCCTGGCTGTCACCCCTCATCCAGCACCCCCTTTTCCACCTGGCTCTGTCACCCCTCATCCAGCACCCCCTTTTCCCCCTGGCTCTGTCACCCCTCATCCAGCACCCCTTTTCCCCCTGGCTCTGTCACCCCTCTTCTTGCACCCCCTTTTCCCCCTGGCTCTGTCACCCCTCTTCAAGCACCCCCTTTTCCCCCTGGCTCTCTCACCCCTCCTCCAGCACCTTTTCCCCCTGGCTGTCACCCCTCATCCAGCAGCCCCTTTTCCACCTGGCTCTGTCACCCTTCATCCAGCACGCCCTTTTCCCCCTGGCTCTGTCACCCCTCATCCAGCACCCCTTTTCCCCCTGGCTCTGTCACCCCTCTTCTTGCACCCCCTTTTCCCCCTGGCTCTGTCACCCCTCTTCAAGCACCCCCTTTTCCCCCTGGCTCTCTCACCCCTCCTCCAGCACCTTTTCCCCCTGGCTCTCACCCCTCTTCCAGCACCCCCTTCTCCCCCTGGCTCTCACTCCTCTTCCAGCACCCCCTTTTCCCCCTGGCTCTCACCTCTTCCAGCACCCCTTTTCCCCTGGCTTTCTCACCCCTCTTCCAGCACCCCCTTTTCCCCCTGGCTCTTACCCCTCTTCCAGCACCCCTTTTCCCCCTGGCTCTGTCACCCCTCTTCACCCTGGCTCTGTCACCCCACTTCCAGCACCCCTTTTCCCCCTGGCTCTCACCCCACTTCCAGCACCCCTTTTCCCCCTGGCTGTCACGCCACTTCCAGCACCCCTTTTCCCCCTGGCTCTGTCACCCCTCTTCCAGCACCTTTTCCCCCTGGCTCTGTCACCCCACTTCCAGCACCCCTTTTCCCCCTGGCTCTCTGTCCTCTTCCTGCACTCATTCCACCCTGGCTCTCTCACACTCCTAACAACTCACCCCCCCTTGCAAAAATCACGGTACCCCCCCGCGCGATCCCCATCCTCATTGAGAAAAATAAAAATCTGCAAACTGTGTTCACATTACAGGGCACAGCCACAGTGCAGAGTGATCCAGCGCAACGGAGGTGGCTGGTTCCTGGGGAGGAGCCAGCCATCAGAAAGCCAGGGGAAGTGTCGGCCGGCCCATCTAGCCACCGGCCCTTCTAGTATTATGGAGCTCAGTGTATGAGTCTAGCCTTATGCAGCTCAGTCTCTGAGTCTAGTCTTATGGAGCTCAGTGTATGAGTCTAGTATTGTGGAGCTCAGTGTATGAGTCTAGCCTTATGCAGCTCAGTCTCTGAATCTAGTCTTATGGAACTCAGTGTATGAGTCTAGTCTTATGGAGCTCAGTGTATGAGTCTAGCCTTATGCAGCTCAGTCTCTGAATCTAGTCTTATGGAACTCAGTGTATGAGTCTAGTCTTATGGAGCTCAGTGTATGAGTCTAGCCTTATGCAGCTCAGTCTCTGAGTCTAGTCTTATGGGACTTTGTGTATGAGTCTAGTCTTACAGTGTTCAGGCTTTGTGCCTAGTCTTATGGAGCTCAGTCTTCAGTCCCCAGACTCACCTGATGCTGAGTTAAACTTATGCTAGTTGGCATAGCATACAATTGTGCATATTTGCACTGTGCATGCCCATAAAGAGAAAGATTTTGCAATTTACACCCATTTTGCTACCAACTTTTCATCACCCACTTTGTGTATTGTTGTATGGGGTTCAGGCCCTGTGTTCAGGCCAATTGACCTCAATAGACTCGATTCATTGAGGAACTTAGGCAAGAATTTGAGTAAGTTTTCTGGACAAAGCCATGTTACAATGGAAGGGGTGCAAATTAGTTTATTATTTTGCACATAAGTTAAACACTGGCTAGTACTCAAATTATGTGAAAAATAATAAACTAATTTACACCCCTTGCATTGCAACATAGTTTTGTCCACAAAACTTTAGTAAGAAAACTTAACTTCTTGCCTAAGTTCCTTAATGAATCAGGCCCAATGTCTATATTCAACCTTGTGAAACTCGGTCTTTGTGCCTTACCAGCCCAGTATCTGTATCTAGTCTTATGGACTTTATCATCTGTGCATAGTCTTACGGAGCTCAGTTTCTGTATCTAGTCTTATAGAGCTTCACGGGTATATTTACTAAACTGCTGGTTTGAAAAAGTGGAGATGTTGCCTATAGAAACCAGATTCTAGATATCATTTTGTAGACTGTACTAAATAAATGATAAATGGAATCTGATTGGTTGCTATAGGCAACATCTCCACTGTTTTAAACCCGCAGTTTAGTAAATATACCCCTCAGCCTCTATGCCTAGTCTTACAGTGGTCAGTCTCTGAGTCTAGTTTTATGGAGGTTGGTCACTGAATCTTGACTTATAGAGCTCAGTCTCTGTATCCAGCCCAATGGTCTTCAGTCTCTGTACCTAGCCCTACTGAGGTCAGTCTCCGAGTCTAGTTTTCGGGAGTTTTGTCTCAGTGTCCAGTCCAGTAAGATGGTAAATATGTAGAATTCCCGTTTCTTTTTAAAGAAGAATAAGCACATCCCTCAGCGATGACCTTTGCTCCCCATAACCCACTTATTACTTCTTTTTGTGAGTACAGTGTACTAAAGACCACTAGCTCTACAGAATAGACACAGTTCTGTATTCACTCATTTTTTTTTGATGGAAAGTGAACATCTAGAGGGGTCAGGGGATTACTAAGGATGAGATCCAGAGAAGGAAGTTGTTGAATGAAGAGAGTTATGAACATTATTGTTCCTCTTACTGTTTATGGTGTAACTGTGTTTGGCCAAAATCAACCACATCAATCATGAGGAACTCCCAACTAGCAGCACAATTCTAAACCTGAGACTTCCTCCCCTCTACTAATAGAAACACATGTATCCCAAGACTAGCAGATCACCCAGTAGGGGTGGGAATCTAGTTGGGGGGAGGAGAGTTTTGGGTTAATTTGGGATTATTAGCCTCTCACTGGAGTTCCCCCATTTCTTTAAAACTGCTATATTACAAAAAATGTGTTTAAAAAAGCCTCTGCAGAGATACACAATGTATAAAGTAATTGAATGACACAACCCAGTTCTGATGACATTTCTCTTCACCATTGCAGAAAGCCAGCGGACCTTCACAACCTCGCCCCAGGCACTCACCCTCCCTTTCTGACGTATAACGGGGAGGTAAAGACAGACGTGAACAAGATAGAGGAGTTCCTTGAGGAGTCACTGGCACCACCAAAGTAAATGTTGTGAAAGACAAAGTTAACTATGTTTATAACTGGCAAAAAATACACTAGGCATAAAACTGTCACATACTAGGGAAGATGTTGTTTGTAGTCAAGCAGCCAGTGCCTGCAGAGACAAGTTAAATAACTCTTTTTATTTTTATGTTTTTAATTAAATGCTGTTGTTATGAATTGTCTATGAGGCTTTTGTATCAAATTGAGCAAATTGTTGTATCATGTTTTCTAATAGCAAAGCAAGAAAAAGTGGCATTAACTGGTTACCTAAATAGAAGTTAATTTCAGCTTTTCAAGATTACTAAGGACTTTCATCTGATTTGTAGACAATAGTCTCTTCATGTCTCTTTGCCATGCACACAGACTATAAATGTGGTGTAGAGACGTAAGTAGTAGTGTATTAAAAGGTTAGCTGCTAAATGGTATAAGGCTGGGTACACACTACAGAAAATATCTCCCGATGCCATATCCTAAACGATTTTACCAAGGACTGAAAAAAATAAATAAATAAAAGTCCCGATCAGCAGCAGATTCATGTGTACACACTAAAAACGTTTTACACGATTTACCTTCAGATCCGTGCTCTTCACCTGGTATAACCATTGGCTGAAAAGATGGTGACTCTGCACACTCCATAGAGATCTATAGACACTGCTGGTCCTGAGTGCATACACACTGCAGGATTGGAATGACTTTGTTCTATTGATGAACAAGATTTTTAGTTAGGTTTAAAAATCAAATCAAACTATACGATGTGCTTTGGAACCGTTATTGTTTATCGTTGGAGCGTACACACTAATGTGATATTGGGTCAAGCGGTCATTTATCATGTGATTGATCCGATAATCAGCTGAAAAATTAGTTGTGTGTACCCAGCCTTACTCTAATACTTTCTTTTTCTATGTCCCACTATTTTTTATGTTGTAGGATCAAATCACACAGTATAAAATGTGTTTAAAATTTTGCCTGAAATAGTCCCCATCTCCGTCCCCAGTAACTCAATAGTAATGAAAATCTCACTGTAAAGCCCCTTGGTCTGAAAGCATTTTGACAGCCACTTAGGGCTACTGTAACTATTAGTTGGGTTTCAATGTTAAAATATAACTCACGTTCATTTTCAACAATTTGGGGTACAAGGTCACCGATTAACCCTGTTTTCTTTTTATAGCGCGCAATATGTAGTAAAGCAATAAAATGACATCAGAGAACAAGATAACAAGTGCTATTTATGTTAGGTTATTGTATTCAGAGCATAATAACTACGCATAAAAATATATAGTCTCAAGCATTAGTATCAGTAGTTTTAACGGCTGTCAAACAACTGTTAAATATTAGAACAGAGTTTCTACATATTTCCGCATACTGATCAGCGTACAGAAGGTTTTGATCTTCAGAAACCAGAGTTTTACATTCATTCATTTGCTGATCACATGTTTTTCAGACAACAAACTCCACAATGTTACGGTTATACTTTAAGTCAACTAGAATGTATTCATATATTAACTTAACACAAGTGAATTTTATTGAGCTAGTTATATTTTATATATTACTTATTGATATTGTTTATATAGGATTTATATAGCTGTTGTTACAATTAGTGGACAATCTCTCTACTTGCATTTTAACTTCCTCAGTGATCCTTATCCCTGTTTTTATCGTAGCCCATGATTGTTCAGCTGTAGTTTTAGTTTATTTAGGTGTATAATCTCCATGCTCTTTTGGTCAGAGTTCTCTAAACCTATTAATTCCATTCTAATAGATCTAAGCAAGTTCATGCACGTTCAGCACACGTGCAGTTATATTTTTATGTTAGTTATTGAATACCCAGGTATTATATTATTATCTCATGATGCTCTTTTTTTGTGTTACTTTTATTATGATTGAGAGAATATGTTTTATACTCCTAAAAAGTCTGGCATACTTTATATTGTTCTTTTATATATTTTTTTTTTAGCTATTAGTGCTGGGCTTTTTACTTTTTGATTTTTTTTGCTTTGGTGCCTACACTAGATTTAAGGTATATGTGTCTACTAGATTGTATATTTTTAGATAATAAAAAGACTGTATTTTGATTAGTGATTTTCTTTGTCAGAATGTTTTAACAAATTGTCACTTGCTTCTTCACATTCTCATGGCAAAATGTCACTTTTTTGTTTTGCTAGTTTATTTGTGTGTGTATTCCTTTCATCTATTCTGAGTGTCTGTGGCTTTGTATTCACACCTGTGGCCACGTACAGCAGACTCAGGAATCTGTTCTCACTTTGCCGCCTAGTTCCATATTGCAGTTTATTTGTTTACACTGGAATACCATACTGAAAAATTTCTTTATGTAGTGAAAGATTTTTACAGCTCTTATCGCTGAATAAAACACTGTGACGTCATATCAGGGAAATACTTTTTTTTAAAGTCGATTTCTTGGTATAAAGCCTTTTTGCGTGGTACCCTGGCTCTGGTGGGGGGGGGGGGGGGGGTATTGATGGTTATATTCTATGTGGGTCATTTATGAACTAGAGTTGCAGAGTAAATACCCTGCAAGTGCCATTGTGATGTTACAAAAGTTTATTTGTGGACCTTACAGCTACTTATAAACAGGGGCTAAGCTACCAGTAGGCAATCTGTGCAGCCACATAGACAATTTATAGGCTGTGGGGCGGAAATTAATTACAGGGGAGGGGGAAGGTAGTAGAGGAGTCCCAAATGTCCTGTTTTTGGGGGCTGGGCTTCAGCAGGAGGTGTGGTCAAGACATGAAAGGGGCGTGGCTACGATGTGAAGGGCAGCCTGGCCTTGAAGTATGTATATTGGATGAAAAAATACAACAGTTGGCTATGCTTAGCGGAGACAGTTTCAGTTGTCCAACTTGTCTGCTATGAAGTCCCACCAAAATAATGATGTTCATTTAGTCAGCCCAGTGATTGTTTAACCTGTATGAACAATACACCTACCAAGCCAGAGGCTTCCGTCACATATAGTGACATCCAGTGTGCACTATTGTATTTTTCTCTCTACATACACATTGAGGATAACTTGTAGAGTCACCATTATTGTGACATTTGTCAGGACAAAGGAAAAGTGTAGAAAACATATCTCACTGACTGGTCTTTTGTGCTTCACATAAAACATTAAGACGCCCCCGAACTGCTCATGTCAATCATTTTGTAAGCTTCTCGCTAGCATTAAGTGTTCCCGGGACGACTTTAGCTCTTTGCAAGGAGACCATTTGCCACGTGACTTGGCATCAAAAAAAGATGGAGAATTTGCCCTGGATGTGGTGTAATTTATTTAAAAAAAATGCTAACATATTTGAAGTCACTGATATGTATAATCATGTACATATATATATAGAACACATATATTAACGTCACTACTGCAAGATAAAGGTATAGGATCTATTATTCAAATGCTTGAGCCTTGGGGATTCCCAGACAAGGTTTTTTTCATGCAATTTAGAGCACCACTGCCCCTATTTATCATAGGGAGATAAGCCCTTTTTCCAGCATTAAGGGGACATTTTTAACATATTAATTCTTTACAATTTATCAAACCTTCTAAAAAGAAAAAGTGGAGGTGTTACCCATAGCAACCAATCATATTCTAGAAAGTTGTATACAAATGGTAGCTAGAATCTGATTTTTGCTACGGGCAACACCTCCACTTTTTCTTTTATAGAAGGTTTGGTAAGTCTACCCCTTAATTTAATTTAAAATAAATCAGCAAATTTGTAATTGGAAGACCAAGTCCAGGCTTCCAGTTCCAGCGTGTATGCGCGGGCACGTGTGCCGGTGGACCAAAGACTGATTGGCAAGGTGGGAAAGGTCCTCTTACCGCTGCCAGCCAATATTGCCAGGGAGCTGAGCGTCACTCAACAGTACAGGAGAACTTTTCTTGAAATCTGAAGAAAGAGAAGATTATTGAAGTAATAGCGAATCTTTTATATCACCTACCCATGTCTATAATATTCTAAATTACATGGAAACGTTACCCTTGTATTTCCACACATTGCCCCTAGCATTTAGGAAATTGTTTTGCAGAGCTCCTCACAGTGCGTACGGAAGGAAACTCTGTGATCATGTTTACGTGTATGACATTCTTAGCAAAAAGCAGTGATTTTTTTTCCCCCCTTTCTGACTTTTTGGAACTTTTTGGGATAGCAGGTTTCTGCAGAAGATATATATAATATATATGCCTGTGCACATTGGAAATTTATTCAGAGATTCAGTTTTAATGACATTTTAGTCCAGCTAAATCCGGGGCCTCTAGTTTGCTGTCTGCCACCCGGCCCGACTGTTTTGATGGTTTCATGATAACACAACTTATAGAACCTGATCCACATTTAATACATTATATACATTCCCTGAGAATGTTTAGAAAAACAATGTGTGTAACATAATAAACACATAACTTTGTTGGTTATCTTTGTGTCTCCCCTCCAGGTACCCTAAGCTTGCTGCAAAGCATCGTGAGTCAAACACAGCCGGGATCGACATTTTCTCTAAATTCTCAGCATACATAAAAAACACCAAACAGCAGGATAATGCTAGTAAGTGAAGGAGAGTGTTTCTATCATGTATATACAGCACAGGAAGGTATATGTAAAATCCCTGTGTTATACAATGGTTCATTTATCTTTATGCAACATGTAGAGTTGGACGTCTGTTTTGTTTTGCATAAAATACGCATATGGATACTACGCTGGCACACACGAAAGGCGTATGTTTGTGTCCATACGCAGAATCGGCAGCATCTTACACTCACTATACGCTTATAGAGGCAGCATAGGGGAGGTAAGGGGCGGGCGAGCGTGGGGAAAGTGCTGTAAGGATGTGGTAATGTACTTGCGGCAGACCAGAGGTAGTAGCATTCGCATTATAAACCTGTCATAAGGCATAGGGTTGAAGGTGTTTGACCCCTGACACAAGATATGTTCTGATGATGATCATGTTCAGCACGAACCTTTGTATTGGGTAAAAAAAATATTTATTTTTAATAAACAAAACAAAAATGTAACCCTTCCCCAAGTAATCCCAGCCCCAGCGCTCATAGTCTGGGCTGGTAGCAAAAGTATACAAAATCCGCAACAAGCACTAGGCAAGAACAGTGTGGGCCTGTCACACTATAACCCACAGCATTGCAATAATACTTGCCAACTTTGGCAAGTTGGCCTCTGGGAGATCCGTGGGGGAGGTGGACGCGTTGGGGGAGGCTTGACGAATTGCATCATTTGACCCTGTCCCCTAAACTGGCATAACAATTTCTAGCCTTTTACAGCAGAGAGTGGGGCCACAATGACACGTGAATGATATCATAAGCCCCGCCACCACCACTTAACTAATGAAATGGCCGGGAGGTTGCCCAGCTCACCACATTCCAGAAGAGTAGGCAAGTATAGTTGCAATGTGACACAATCTTGACATGCTCAACACGAGGCTCAGTGTCCTATGGAAATTCGATCCACAAAACCATTTATTTCCCTAAAACGGTCACTGTCACAGGGGTTGTAAAGAGCCCTTGGGCTATTTGTTCCCTGGAAGTGCCTGCTTTTTTTTGCACACCAATTCCCCTAGGGAAATCAACCCCATGCAGGGCAAGCTGAGGTTCTGTCACATCATAACGCTTCGGGTTTCCCTGTTATAGTGTGACCAACCCAACCTGTCATAGCCCATAGCTCCCAACATGCAAATCTACGGCAGCTGGACAGGGGAGTAACCACGTCTCGATGGATGCGTGGCCACGCCCCAAGAGGGCCGCCTAGTGCTGGAAAGCGCTAAGCTGCTATTAGCTATTTCTGTTCCTCCAACATTTCCACCAGCGGGAAAAACATGTCAAACATGTCCCCAGGCGGAAGAGAGCTCTCAATTTGGGACTGTCCAACTGATATCAAGGGGTAAATGTATGAACCTCCGGATTCTTCAACTCTGGCGAGTTCAGCGTCTTCAGCGCTTAAATTTAAAGCGGCGCTGCCTTGTAA